>NC_056458.1:47639524-47644524 GCF_018296145.1 Oncorhynchus tshawytscha | reverse complement strand
CTCTATACACACACACCGCTATACACACACACACACACCTATATACACACACACACACCGCTATACACACACACACACGCTATTCACACACACACCGCTATACACACACACACACCGCTATACACACACACACACCGCTATACACACACACACACGCTATACACACACACACACGCTATTCACACACACACCGCTATATACACACACACCTCTATACACACACACCGCTATACACACACACACACACCGCTATATACACAAACACACACACACGCTATACACACACACACACCGCTATACACACACACACACCGCTATACACACACACACACCGCTATACACACACACACACACCGCTATACACACACACACACACCGCTATACACACACACACAGCTATATACACACACACACCTCTATATACACACACACACCGATACGCACACACACACCGCTATACACACACACCACTATATACACACACACACACACACCGCTATATACACACACACACCGCTATATACACACACACACACGCTATACACACACACACACACACGCTATACACACACACACACCGCTATACACACACACACACGCTATTCACACACACACCGCTATATACACACACACCTCTATACACACACACCGCTATACACACACACACACACCGCTATATACACACACACACACACACGCTATACACACACACACACACGCTATACACACACACACACCGCTATACACACACACACACCGCTATACACACACACACACACCGCTATACACACACACACACCGCTATATACACACACACACCGCTATATACACACACACACCTCTATATACACACACACACGCTATTACGCACACACACACCCGCTATACACACACACCACTATATACACACACACACACACACACCGCTATATACACACACACACCGCTATATACACACACACACACGCTATACACACACACACGCTATACACACACACACACCGCTATACACACACACACACCGCTATATACACACACACACCGCTATATACACACACACACACACACACGCATACACACACACACACCTATACACACACACCACTATATACACACACACACACACCTCTATACACACACACACCGCTATATACACACACAGACCGCTATATAGGCACACACACACGCAATACGCACACACACCGCTATACACACACACACACACACCACACACATACACACATACACACACACACCGCTATACACACACACACACCGCTATATACACACACACACCGCTATACACACACACACACCGCTATACACACACACACACACGCTATACACACACACACACCGCTATACACACACACACACCACTATACACACACACACACACCGCTATATACACACACACACCGCTATATACACACACACACACACACACACACGCTATACACACACACACCGCTATACACACACACACCGCTATATACACACACACACACACACACATATACACACACACACACCCGCTATACACACACACACCGCTATACACACACACACGCTATACGCACACACACACACACCACTATACACACACACACACCGCTATACACACACACACCGCTATACACACACACACCTCTATACACACACACACACCGCTATACACACACACACATGCACCGCTATACACACACACAAACAACAGTAGTGTATATACAGGGCTTTGGATACTGACACACATTACACCACTATATAAACACAAACACCGTTTTATACACACTACACACAATACACCATATGACACACAATACACCATCATATACGCACACACCCCATCTACACACACACACCTCTATACACACACACACCATCATGACATCTATACACCATCATGACACACAATACCTCATATGACACACACACACCATCACAATACACCATCATGACACCGCAATACACACATCACAATACACCATCTATACACACACATACCCCTATACACACAACACCCCATATGACATCACACACACCCCATATGACATCACAATACCCCATATGACACACAATACCCCATACACATCACACATACACCCATATGACATCACAATACACCACTGACATCATACACCACACACACACAATACTATACACACATGACACACACACCCCCATCATGACATCATACACCCTATACCACACACACACCTCTATACATACACCATACACACACACCACTATGCTTTTGAAATCGTGCCTACAAAGTGACCCCAAACTTTTGAACAGTAGTGTATATACAGGGCATTTGAAGGTATTCTGACCCCACGTTTTGTTACATTTATTATAAAAATGGATTAAATTTACCTTCATAAACAATACACCATCATGACATCACAATACCCCATCATGACATCACAATTTATCATGACATCACAATACTCACATCACAATACCCCATCATGACATCACAATACCCCATCATCACAATGACATCACAATACACCATCATGACATCACAATACACCATCATGACATCACAATACCCCATCATGACATCACAATACACCATCATGACATCACAATACATCATGACATCACAATACCCATCATCATGACATCACAATACCATCCATCATGACATCACAATACCCCATAATGACATCACCCCATCATGACATCACAATACCCCATCATGACATCACAATACCCCATCATGACATCACAATACCCCATCATGACATCACAATACATGACATCACAATACCCCATCATGACATCACAATACCCCATCATGACATCACAATACCCCATCATGACATCACAATCATGACATCACCCCATCATGACATCACAATACCCATCATCCCCATCATGACATCACAATACCCCATCATGACATCACAATACAATACCCCATCATGACATCACAATACCCCATCATGACATCACAATACCCCATCACATCACAATACCCCATAATCACAATACCCCATCAATCACATCACAATACCCCATCATGACATCACAATACACCATCATGACATCACAATACCCCATCATGACATCACAATACCCCATAATGACATCACAATACCCCATAATGACATCACAATACACCATAATGACATCACAATACACCATAATGACATCACAATACCCCATAATAATGACATCACAATACCCCATAATGACAAAACGAAAAAAAAGAAAAATGTTTTTTTTTTTGTGCAAATGTATTAAAAATAAACAACAGATACCTTAACTTATTTACATAAGTATTCAGACTTTTTGCTATGAGACTCGAAATTCTGCTCAGGTGCATCCTGTTTTCATTGATCATCCTTGATGTTTCTACAACTTGGAGTCGAACTGTGGTAAATTCAATTGATTGGACATGATTTGGAAAGGCACACACCTGTCTATATAAAGGTCCCACAGTTGACAGTGCATGTCAGAGCAAAAACCAAGCCATGAGGTCGAAGGAGTTTTCCGTAGAGCTCAGAGACAGGATTGTGTCGAGGCACAGATCTGGGGAAGTGTACCGAAAAATGTCTGTAGCATTGAAGGTCCCCAAGAACACAGTGGCCTCCATCATTCTTAAGTGGAAGAAGTTTGGAACCACCAATACCCTTCCTAGAGCTGGCTGCCTGGCTAAACTGAGCAATCGGTAGAGAAGGGCCTTGTGACCAAGAACCCGACGGTCACTCTGACGGCGCACCAGAGTTCCTCTGTGGAGATGGGAGAACCTTCCAGAAGGACAACCATCTCTGCAGCACTCCACCAATCAGGCCTTTATGGTTTCGTGGCCAGACGGAAGCCACTCCTCAGTAAAAGGCACATGACAGCCCGCTTGGAGTTTGCCAAAAGGCACCTCAGACCATGAGAAACAAGATTCTCTGGTCTGATGCCAAGCGTTCCATCTGGAGGAAGCCAGGCACCATCCCTATGTTGAAGCATGGTGGTGGCAGCATCATGCCGTGGGGATGTTTTTCAGCGGCAGGGACTGGGAGACTAGTTAGGATAGAGGCAAAGATGAACAGAGGAAAGTACAGAGAGATCCTTGATGAAAACCTGCTCCAAAGCGCTCAGGACCTCAGACTGGGGTGAAGGTTCACCTTCCAACAGGACAACGACCCTAACCACACAGCCAAGACAACGAAGGAGTTGCTTCGGGACACATCTCTGAATGTCCTTGAGTGGCTCACCCAGAGCCCCGGACTTGAACCCGATCAAACATCTCTGGAGAGACCTGAAAATAGCTGTGCAACTACTCTCCCCATCCAACCTGACAGAGCATGAGAGGATCTACAGAGAAGAATGGGGGAGAAACTCCCCAAATACAGGTGTGCCAAGCTTGTAACGTCAAACCCAAGAAGACCTAAGGCTGTAATCGCTGCCAAAGGTGCTTCAACAAAAAGGTTAAAGGTCTCAATACTTTTACCTGAAAAATATTTCCTTTTTTTCTTCTTCTTCGTATTAAATTTGCTAAAAATTCTAAAAACCTTTTTTTTCTTTGTCGTTATTGGGTATTGTGTTTAGATTGATGAGGAAAACAAACCTATATCATCAAAATCAAATCCAATTTATTTATATAGCCCTTCGTACATCAGCTGATATCTCAAAGTGCTGTGCAGAAACCCAGCCTAAAACCCCAAACAGCAAGCAATGCAGGTGTAGAAGCACGGTGGCTAGGAAAAACTCCCTAGAAAAGGCCAAAACCTAGGAAGAAACCTAGAGAGGAACCAGGCTATGTGGGGTGGCCAGTCCTCTTCTGGCTGTGCCGGGTGGAGATTATAACAGAACATGGCCAAGATGTTCAAATGTTCATAGATGATCAGCATGGTCAAATAATAATAAGGCAGAACAGTTGAAACTGGAGCAGCAGCACAGCCAGGTGGACTGGGGACAGCAAGGAGTCATCATGTCAGGAGTCCTGAGGCATGGTCCTAGGGCTCAGGTCCTCCGAGAGAGAGAAAGAAAGAGAGAATTAG
>NC_056458.1:47632024-47634524 GCF_018296145.1 Oncorhynchus tshawytscha | reverse complement strand
GAACCAGGGTCTGTAGTGACACTGAGATGCGGTGTCTTAGACCACTGAACCAGGGTCTGTAGTGACACTGAGATGCGGTGTCTTAGACGACTGAACCAGGGTCTGTAGTGACACTGAGATGCGGTGTCTTAGACCACTGAACCAGGGTCTGTAGTGACACTGAGATGCGGTGTCTTAGACCACTGAACCAGGGTCTGTAGTGACACTGAGATGCGGTGTCTTAGACCACTGAACCAGGGTCTGTAGTGACACTGAGATGCAGTGTCTTAGACCACTGAACCAGGGTCTGTAGTGACACTGAGATGCGGTGTCTTAGACCACTGAACCAGGGTCTGTAGTGACACTGAGATGCGGTGTCTTAGACCACTGAACCAGGGTCTGTAGTGACACTGAGATGCGGTGTCTTAGACCACTGAACCAGGGTCTGTAGTGACACTGAGATGCGGTGTCTTAGACCACTGAACCAGGGTCTGTAGTGACACTGAGATGCGGTGTCTTAGACCACTGAACCAGGGTCTGTAGTGACACTGAGATGCGGTGTCTTAGACCACTGAACCAGGGTCTGTAGTGACACTGAGATGCAGTGTCTTAGACCACTGAACCAGGGTCTGTAGTGACACTGAGATGCGGTGTCTTAGACCACTGAACCAGGGTCTGTAGTGACACTGAGATGCGGTGTCTTAGACCACTGAACCAGGGTCTGTAGTGACACTGAGATGCGGTGTCTTAGACCACTGAACCAGGGTCTGTAGTGACACTGAGATGCGGTGTCTTAGACCACTGAACCAGGGTCTGTAGTGACACTGAGATGCGGTGTCTTAGACCACTGAACCAGGGTCTGTAGTGACACTGAGATGCGGTGTCTTAGACCACTGAACCAGGGTCTGTAGTGACACTGAGATGCGGTGTCTTAGACCACTGAACCAGGGTCTGTAGTGACACTGAGATGCGGTGTCTTAGACCACTGAACCAGGGTCTGTAGTGACACTGAGATGCGGTGTCTTAGACCACTGAACCAGGGTCTGTAGTGACACTGAGATGCGGTGTCTTAGACCACTGAACCAGGGTCTGTAGTGACACTGAGATGCGGTGTCTTAGACCACTGAACCAGGGTCTGTAGTGACACTGAGATGCGGTGTCTTAGACCACTGAACCAGGGTCTGTAGTGACACTGAGATGCGGTGTCTTAGACCACTGAACCAGGGTCTGTAGTGACACTGAGATGCGGTGTCTTAGACCACTGAACCAGGGTCTGTAGTGACACTGAGATGCAGTGTCTTAGACCACTGAACCAGGGTCTGTAGTGACACTGAGATGCGGTGTCTTAGACCACTGAACCAGGGTCTGTAGTGACACTGAGATGCGGTGTCTTAGACCACTGAACCAGGGTCTGTAGTGACACTGAGATGCGGTGTCTTAGACCACTGAACCAGGGTCTGTAGTGACACTGAGATGCGGTGTCTTAGACCACTGAACCAGGGTCTGTAGTGACACTGAGATGCGGTGTCTTAGACCACTGAACCAGGGTCTGTAGTGACACTGAGATGCGGTGTCTTAGACCACTGAACCAGGGTCTGTAGTGACACTGAGATGCGGTGTCTTAGACCACTGAACCAGGGTCTGTAGTGACACTGAGATGCGGTGTCTTAGACCACTGAACCAGGGTCTGTAGTGACACTGAGATGCGGTGTCTTAGACCACTGAACCAGGGTCTGTAGTGACACTGAGATGCGGTGTCTTAGACCACTGA
The DNA here is from genome assembly GCF_018296145.1 of Oncorhynchus tshawytscha. NCBI lineage: Eukaryota > Metazoa > Chordata > Actinopteri > Salmoniformes > Salmonidae > Oncorhynchus > Oncorhynchus tshawytscha. Next base: position 47,632,774 of record NC_056458.1, on the reverse strand, counting down.
ACCAGGGTCTGTAGTGACACTGAGATGCGGTGTCTTAGACCACTGAACCAGGGTCTGTAGTGACACTGAGATGCGGTGTCTTAGACCACTGAACCAGGGTCTGTAGTGACACTGAGATGCGGTGTCTTAGACCACTGAACCAGGGTCTGTAGTGACACTGAGATGCGGTGTCTTAGACCACTGAACCAGGGTCTGTAGTGACACTGAGATGCGGTGTCTTAGACCACTGAACCAGGGTCTGTAGTGACACTGAGATGCGGTGTCTTAGACCACTGAACCAGGGTCTGTAGTGACACTGAGATGCAGTGTCTTAGACCACTGAACCAGGGTCTGTAGTGACACTGAGATGCGGTGTCTTAGACCACTGAACCAGGGTCTGTAGTGACACTGAGATGCGGTGTCTTAGACCACTGAACCAGGGTCTGTAGTGACACTGAGATGCAGTGTCTTAGACCACTGAACCAGGGTCTGTAGTGACACTGAGATGCGGTGTCTTAGACCACTGAACCAGGGTCTGTAGTGACACTGAGATGCGGTGTCTTAGACCACTGAACCAGGGTCTGTAGTGACACTGAGATGCAGTGTCTTAGACCACTGAACCAGGGTCTGTAGTGACACTGAGATGCGGTGTCTTAGACCACTGAACCAGGGTCTGTAGTGACACTGAGATGCGGTGTCTTAGACCACTGAACCAGGGTCTGTAGTGACACTGAGATGCGGTGTCTTAGACCACTGAACCAGGGTCTGTAG
>NC_056458.1:47627024-47629524 GCF_018296145.1 Oncorhynchus tshawytscha | reverse complement strand
CACACTCTTATATATACACACACAGAGCAGCTCAAAGAGGTACACACTTATATATACTGAACAAAAATATAAACGCAACATGGGCCTCAGGATCTCCTCACAGTATCTCAAATTGCCATCGATAAAATGTAATTGTGTTTGTTGTCTGTAGCCTTATGCCTGCCCATACCATAACCCCACCGCCACCATGGGGCACAACGTTGACATCAGCAAACCGCTCGCCCACGACGCCATTCACTTGGTCTGCGGTTGTGTGGCCGGTTGGACGTACTCCCAAATGACCTAAAACGACGGAGGTGGCTTATGGTAGAGAAATTAACATTACATTCTCTGGCAACAGCTCCGGTGGACATTCCCTGTAGTCAGCATGCCAATTGCACACTCCCTCAACACTTGAGACATCTTTGGCATTGTGTTTGTGTTACAAAACTGCATATTGTGCTTATGAAACATTCCTGGGATCTTTTATTTCAGCTCATCATGAAACATGGGACCAACCCTTTACATGTTGCGTTTATATTTTGGTTCAGTGTACACACGCAGCAGCTCAAAGAGGTATTAACACACACACACGCACACACACACACACACACACACACACACACACACACACACAGGTAACGCTGCTACATGGATGAACAGGGACCAGCACTGCTTGGCATCCTTCGTCCCCAGTGAGGGACAGGAACAGGGATGGAAGCAAAACTGTTACATTGATGCCGTTGACCCGGATCACTGAGTTGGGCTCTGCACTGTTGCTGCGGAGACGAGGAGGTACCCGTTAGCGGCTAGGTAGCCTTCAGCGATATGGAACGGTTGGCTAGGTAGCCGTTAGCAATATGGAACGGCGAGCTAGGGAGCGCGCTAAACTAGTAGCATCACCCTGGTTTGAACATACACTTATTTACACACACAACGTGGAACAGAACCTGGTACGAGAGGTGCACACACACACACTCTCTCTCTCTCCTCTCTGTCCTGTAGGAGTTGAGTGAGAACCAGTCGACCCCTAAGAAGGAGAAGCAGGAGTGGCTGTCCAAGCAGAAGGAGAACTTCCAGCACTTCCAGGTACATTACACGTTACATCAACATGAATTATCAATTAACATCAACATGAATTATCAATTAACATCAACATGAATTATCAATTAACATCAACATGAATTATCAATTAAGATCAACATGAATTATAACATCAACATAACATCAATGAATTATCAATTAACATCAACGTGAATTATCAATCAACGTTTATCAATCAACATGAATTATCAATTAACATCAACATGAATTAAAAACATCAACATTTATAGTCAACATGAATTATCAATTAACATCAATTGTGAATTATCAATTAACAAACGTGAATTATCAATTAACATCAACGTGAATTATCAATTAACATCAGTGAATTATCAATTAACATCAACATGAATTATCAATTAACATCAAAATGAATTAACATCAACATGAATTAACATCAACATCAACATGAATTAACATCAACATGAATTAACATCAACATGAATTATCATTTAACATCAACATGAATTAACATCAACATGAATTAACATCAACATGAATTAACATCAACATGAATTAACATTTAACATCATCAATTAACATCAACATGAATTAACATCAACATTTATAATTTAACATCAACATGAATTAACATCAACATGAATTAACAAACATGAATTATAATTTAACATCAACATGAATTAACATCAACATGAATTATAATCAACATGAATTAACATCAACATGAATTATAATTTAACATCAACATGAATTAACATCAACATGAATTAACATCAACATGAATTATAATTTAACATCAACATGAATTAACATCAACATGAATTATAATTTAACATCAACATGAATTAACATCAACATGAATTAACATCAACATGAATTAACATCAACATGAATTATAATTTAACATCAACATGAATTAACATCAACATGAATTATCAATTAACATCAACATGAATTATAATTTAACATCAACATGAATTAACATCAACATAAATTAACATCAACATGAATTAACATCAACATGAATTATAATTTAACATCAACATGAATTAACATCAACATGAATTAACATCAACATGAATTATCAATTAACATCAACATGAATTATAATTTAACATCAACATGAATTAACATCAACATGAATTAACATCAACATGAATTATAATTTAACATCAACATGAATTAACATCAACATGAATTATAATTTAACATCAACATGAATTATAATTTAACATCAACATGAATTATAATTTAACATCAACATGAATTATAATTTAACATCAACATGAATTATAATTTAACATCAACATGAATTATAATTTAACATCAACATGAATTAACATCAACATGAATTAACATCAACATGAATTATAATTTAACATCAACATGAATTATAATTTAACATCAACATGAATTATAATTTAACATCAACATGAATTAACATCAACATGAATTA
>NC_056458.1:47474524-47622024 GCF_018296145.1 Oncorhynchus tshawytscha | reverse complement strand
GTTAGAGTGTAGTGGTTAGAGGTAGCCTCTGGTTGAACAAGGGGGGCAGGTAACCCAGTGGTTAGAGTGTAGTTAACCCACTGGTTAGAGTGTACTGTTCCTAGACCAGTCTAGTGGTTAGACCAGAAGGCAGGTGTTCTAGTGGTTAACCCACTGTTCCTAGGGACCAGTTAACCCAGTGGTTAGAGTGTAGACCAGTTAACCCACTGGTTAGAGTGTAACCCACTGTTCCTAGTGGTTAACCCAGTGTAGGGGGCAGTTAACCCAGTGGTTAGACCAGTGTAACCCAGGTAGTCTAGTGGTTAACCCACTGTTCCTAGGCCAGTTAACCCAGTGGTCCTAGACCAGTTAACCCCTGAACAAGACCAGTTAACCCACTGTTCCTAGACCAGTTAACCCACTGTTCCTAGACCAGTTAACCCACTGTTCCTAGACCAGTTAACCCACTGTTCCTAGACCAGTTAACCCACTGTTCCTAGGCCGTCATTGTAAATAATAATTTGTTCTTAACTGACTTGCCTTGTTAAATAAAGGTTGAATACAAATGTAAATGTACCTGACCAAACCATAATCACACAGGGATGCTGGTCTTCCACAAACTTACAAACGTGCGCACGCACACGGCTAGCATGCACATTGAAAACAGCACCCTAGGTTGGGGGTCATAGGGGAAACCAATATCCCTTCCTCCCCATTCTATTTCTCTCTCTCTTCCTCCCTGTTTCTCATCAACACTGTCATCTTCTCTGCAATACTGATAGTATAGACTGACAGGACAGGAGACAGTGGAATACAGTAACCCAGCCATGTTGGAATACAGTAACCCAGCCATGTTGGAATACAGTAACCCAGCCATGTTGGAATACAGTAACCCAGCCATGTAGGAATACAGTAACCCAGCCATATTAGAAAACAGTAACCCAGCCATGTAGGAATACAGTAACCCAGCCATGTAGGAATACAGTAACCCAGCCATGTAGGAATACAGTAACCCAGCCATGTAGGAATACAGTAACCCAGCCATGTTAGAATACAGTAACCCAGCCATGTTGGAATACAGTAACCCAGCCATGTTAGAATACAGTAACCCAGCCATGTTGGAATACAGTAACCCAGCCATGTTAGAATACAGTAACCCAGCCATGTTAGAATACAGTAACCCAGCCATGTTGGAATACAGTAACCCAGCCATGTTGGAATACAGTAACCCAGCCATGTTAGAATACAGTAACCCAGCCATGTTGGAATACAGTAACCCATCCGTGTTGGAATACAGTAACCCAGCCATATTAGAATACAGTAACCCAGCCATATTAGAATACAGTAACCCAGCCATATTAGAATACAGGAACCCAGCCATGTTAGAATACAGTAACCCAGCCATGTAGGAATACAGTAACCCAGCCGTGTTAGAATACAGTAACCCATCCGTGTTAGAATACAGTAACCCATCCGTGTTAGAATACAGTAACCCATCCGTGTTAGAATACAGTAACCCAGCCATGTTGGAATACAGTAACCCAGCCATGTAGGAATACAGTAACCCAGCCGTGTGTGAATACAGTAACCCAGCCTTGTTAGAATACAGTAACCCAGCCATGTAGGAATACAGTAACCCAGCCGTGTGTGAATACAGTAACCCAGCCTTGTTAGAATACAGTAACCCAGCCATATTACAATACAGTAATGTGCCATATTAGAATACAGTAACCCAGCCATATTAGAATACAGTAACCACGCCGTGTTAGAATACAGTAACCCAGCCATGTTGGAATACAGTAACCCAGCCATGTAGGAATACAGTAACCCATCCGTGTTAGAATACAGTAACCCAGCTGTGTTGGAATACAGTAACCCATCCGTGTTAGAATACAGTAACCCAGCCATGTTGGAATACAGATGTGTTAGAATACAGTAACCCATCCATATTAGAATACAGTAACCCAGCCGTGTTAGAATACAGTAACCCAGCCGTGTTAGAATACAGTAACCCAGCCATATTAGAATACAGTAACCCAGCTATATTAAATACAGTAACCCAGCTGTGTTAGAATACAGTAACCCAGCCTTGTTAGAATACAGTAACCAGCCATGTTGGAATACAGTAACCCATCCGTGTTAGAATACAGTAACCCAGCCATGTTGGAATACAGTAACCCATCCGTGTTAGAATACAGAACCCATCCATATTAGAATACAGTAACCCAGCTGTGTTGAATACAGTAACCCATCCGTTTAAATATTTTGTTGGAATACAGTAACCCATCCGTGTTTACAGTAACCCAGCCATGTTGGAATACAGTAACCCAGCTGTGTTAGAATACAGTAACCCATCCGTGTTAGAATACAGTAACCCAGCTGTGTTGGAATACAGTAACATCCGTGTTAGAATACAGTAACCCAGCTGTGTTAGAATACAGTAACCCAGCCATGTAGGAATACAGTAACCCAGCCGTGTTAGAATACAGTAACCCATCCGTGTTAGAATACAGTAACCCATCCGTGTTAGAATACAGTAACCCAGCCGTGTTAGAATACAGTAACCCATCCCTGTTGGAATACAGTAACCCAGCCATATGACAATGTAGATGTGCCATAGTCTAATCATGTCAAACCACGCCAGTCTCCTCATGTCATGTTGTTTGCCGTAGACCTACACACTCGTAGTCACTTTAAACACGCCTGTCTAAAGCACTTTACGTTTCGACCAATCCATTTCCTTGAGATGGTCTAATGCAGTAAATCAGGAAGTTGTCATTGATGGAGTGTAAATGCCGTCACACACGTCACGATGCTAATAAACTCCTTGTAACAATGGCGGCAGGACATGACTTAAGAGAGTGACCATTGATAAACCACCACAGATACTTCCTGGTTACTATTTGTTTCGAGGCTGAATATCTATTACAGTTGCCCAACAGTGAGATCAAACACATTTTTTAAATATTTTTTTTAGATTTCCTGAAACGGGTTTGTTTTGAATGAGACACAGAAAGACGAACGTTGTAGACAGGTTGTCAGTCAGTCGAGGAAGGAGACACCGGAAGAGGAACGTTGTAGACAGGTTGTCAGTCAGTCGAGGAAGGAGACACCGGAAGAGGAACGTTGTAGACAGGTTGTCAGTCAGTCGAGGAAGGAGACACCGGAAGAGGAACGTTGTAGACAGGTTGTCAGTCAGTCGAGGAAGGAGACACCGGAAGAGGAACGTTGTAGACAGGTTGTCAGTCAGTCGAGGAAGGAGACACCGGAAGAGGAACGTTGTAGACAGGTTGTCAGTCAGTCGAGGAAGGAGACACCGGAAGAGGAACGTTGTAGACAGGTTGTCAGTCAGTCGAGGAAGGAGACACCGGAAGAGGAACGTTGTAGACAGGTTGTCAGTCAGTCGAGGAAGGAGACACCGGAAGAGGAACGTTGTAGACAGGTTGTCAGTCAGTCGAGGAAGGAGACACAGAACAAACATGATATCAGAATATGTGTTTAATAGAGAGTAGTTTTACTGGTGCACACTAGTTTTGATCAGAGCCCTTGGTCAAAAGTAGTGCACTAAAAGCAGTGCACTAAAAGTAGTGCACTCGTTTTGATCAGAGCCCTTGGTCAAAAGTAGTGCACTAAAAGCAGTGCACTAAAAGTAGTGCACTAGTTTTGATCAGAGCCCTTGGTCAAAAGTAGTGCACTAAAAGCAGTGCACTAAAAGTAGTGCACTAGTTTTGATCAGAGCCCTTGGTCAAAAGTAGTGCACTAAAAGCAGTGCACTAAAAGTAGTGCACTAGTTTTGATCAGAGCCCTTGGTCAAAAGTAGTGCACTAAAAGCAGTGCACTAAAAGTAGTGCACTAGTTTTGATCAGAGCCCTTGTTCAAAAGTAGTGCACTAAAAGTAGTGCACTAGTTTTGATCAGAGCCCTTGGTCAAAAGTAGTGCACTAAAAGCAGTGCACTAAAAGTAGTGCACTAGTTTTGATCAGAGCCCTTGGTCAAAAGTAGTGCACTAAAAGCAGTGCACTAAAAGTAGTGCACTAGTTTTGATCAGAGCCCTTGTTCAAAAGTAGTGCACTAAAAGTAGTGCACTAGTTTTGATCAGAGCCCTTGGTCAAAAGTAGTGCACTAAATGGGGGAATGAATAGGGTGCAATTTGAGATGCAGACAAGACTGTGATGAAGTGTGTTATTGAGTTTATGCTTGAACTAAACTGAGTGGTGGTGATGGAAATACACTCATGTAGAGATGCCAAAGAGAAGAGGCTCTTCTCTATCATATCTATGTTGGCCAGTGCAGGCTTTTGTTCCAACCCAGCACTAAACATTTGTTTTAAATCATGGCCCTCTGAAAAGAGAAGAGAAGAGGCTCTTCTCTATCATATCCAAGTTGGCCAGTGCAGGCTTTTGTTCCAACCCAGCACTAAACATTTGGTTTAAATCATGGCCCTCTGTAGGTGTCAGCCAAACGGCTGACCGGCTTCTCAGGGTTCACTGTCAGTTTCCACAGCCTCCTGTGTGTCAGGTATAGCCAATAGGATGGTCAGTCTGTGCGATGCTCTACTCTCATAGGTCCACTTCCCTGTCTGTCTCTGGTCTGGGTGGGCATTTTGATCCCATGGCAACAGCACTTTGCCATGATCATGTGACTTTACAGAGAGACTAGCAGTTACTGTACACACCAACAACGTACACTTTATGATCATGGATCTCAAATGATCCAAAATCAACCTCTCTCTCTCTCTCTCTCCCACTTAACTTTTCACCATCTCTCTCTCTCTCCCACTTAACTTTTCACCATCTCTCTCTCTCTCCCACTTAACTTTTCACCATCTCTCTCTCTCTCTCCCACTAACTTTTCACCATCTCTCTCTCTCTCCCACTTAACTTTTCACCATCTCTCTCTCTCTCCCACTTAACTTTTCACCATCTCTCTCTCTCTCTCCCACTTAACTTTTCACCATCTCTCTCTCTCTCCCAAACTTTTCACCATCTCTCTCTCCCCCCACTCTTAACTTTTCACCATCTCCCTCTCTCTCCCACCACTTACCTTTCCTCGCTCTCCTTTTCCTTTCATCTCCACCCCTCAACATGCCCCCCACCACCACCACCTATGGGTCTGCTGTTGCTGATGAACAGAGTGAAATGAGAAGGTGGGTGTATTAAAACTGGTAAAGGACCAGGCCAAGTTAAAGAGTGATTTAAGGAAGCTGGGGTGTAAAGTGATGATATTGCGGTTCCCGGAACAGGAAGAGAATCCTCAGGTGAGGGGTTTACAGAATGTTGAAAGGAGAGTGAGGGAGGTACAGAACGGTGTAAATATAATGTGGTATGGTTACATTACCGTGTAGGTATTGGATTATGACTGCTGAATGTCCCTTTTTTTGGGGGGTGTGGTTGGCGAAGCTGCTGTCGCCCCTGCAATGCTCCTGTACCCCCCCCCAGCTCAAGCTCACCCCGTCGTTACCGCCCCCTAACACTTCCTCCCCACCGGACCACCCTCCGATTCCCTCCTCAGACAGACCCATCTACCCCCCGTGAAGGAGCGTATTGGAGAATATTGATGTCTAAAATAAAGTGTATATATATATATATATATATATATAAGGTGGATATGTGAAGTGAAGAGCGTATAGATATATATAAGGTGGGGGAGGTGTGGCAAAATAATGATATATAAAATATATATATATAGTCGATTTAACGTCGATTTCTCCTTTGGAGGATCTGGGATGTATTGGATAAAATGTGTTAATATTGTACATTTAGAATAAAAACATTATTTAAAACAAAGAAAAGCAATTCAAAGTCAAGACAAATGAACTGCTTGTATTGTGAAGTCACTGTGATAACTGACACGGTCTCTAACGATGGTATTTAACAAGACAATGAATACGAAAACATCAACCACATACCTTGTACACACACAAAAGGTGTGGTTCTGGAGCAGTTCTATTGAGTTCTGTTGGATTGATCCCATTGAGTTCTTTTGGAGCCCATTGAGTTCTTTTGGAGCCCATTGAGTTCTGTTGGAGCCCATTGAGTTCTTTTGGAGCCCATTGAGTTCTTTTGGAGCCCATTGAGTTCTTTTGGAGCCCATTGAGTTCTGCTGGAGCCCGTTGAGTTCTGTTGGAGCCCATTGAGTTCTTGAGTTCTGGAGCCCATTGAGTTCTTTTGTTGAGTTCTTTTGGCCCATTGCCCGGAGCCCATTGAGTTCTTTTGGAGCCCATTGAGTTCTTTTTGGAGCCCATTGAGTTCTTTTGGAGCCCATTGAGTTCTTTTGGAGCCCATTGAGTTCTTTTGGAGCCCATTGAGTTCTGCTGGAGCCCGTTGAGTTCTGTCGGAGCCCGTTGAGTTCCGTCGGAGCCCGTTGAGTTCCGTCGGAGCCCGTTGAGTTCCGTCGGAGCCCATTGAGTTCCGTTGTCTCCACCAGTTCAGATTCTCCACTGACCTGTGAACTATTCTCAATCTTCTCTCTTTCACACTCATCCTTTCTGAAAAGAACCTTCAGGTCTCTCCCCAAACTGAGGAGGATGTGCTGTACTCCTCTTCCATCTTCACCCTTTTAATGTTTTTTATTTTCTGTTGGTGGTTTTATTTATCTTATTGAGAGAAATGGTTGGTTTTATCTACATTGATTGATCTCATTTCGATTGGCCATATTATGATGAGATCTACTTTGAATGGTGAGATTTAAATTAGAGATTCACTCTGATTTGGTTCATCCTTGGGGTGGCAGGATGACATCTCTGTACAGTCTGTTTGATCAGTATTCCTCTTCATTTGTTTTCACTTCCCAGGTTGAGTTACAGTACCCAATCCCATGTAGCCTGTGTTAAACTGTATAGATTGTGCAAAAAAAAAGATGTCTGAAAGATTACATAAAAGAAAAACCCTATCAATTACAGAAAAATAAAGTGATTTTAAAATGTATAAAAGAAGTTGAGAAACAGTTTTAAGGGACAAATGTAATGTTTTGTCATTAATGTTTTTGTTGGAAGCGGGCTACTGGACAAAGAATCGACTGTAATAAAGTCATTTTGGTACTTCTGAGTCCTGTCAGAGTGTAGTGTGGGTTCAGCGTGAATGTGTGTGTGTGTGTGTGTGCGTGCGTGCGTGTGTGCGTGCGTGCGTACATACTGCTTATTCAACAACTCTGCAAGACAATGACAGATGATTGTGGAAAGAATACAAATCCTTCTAGCTTTACTCAAAGAAGATATAGTAACCGAACACATGACCAGGGATATTTTTGACATCAGGTCACATGGTGGGTCCGGTATGGCACCTTGCACTGTTGAATGTCAATGTGGCGTTTCATTCCCTATACGCCCCTTTCTGTGTTTGTGGCATGAGGGCGATGCGCGTACCCCTCCCTGCTAATACGGAAACCTCTCGTTACGGATGTTGTAAATCTGGAACCTCTCGTTACGGATGTTGTAAATCTGGAACTGATAGTTACGGATGTTGTAAATCTGGAACTGATAGTTAAGGATGTTGTAAATCTGGAGACTGGGAGACTAGTCAGGATCGAGGCAAAGATGAACAGAGCAAAGTACAGAGAGATCTTTGATCACAACCTGCTCCAGAGTGCTCAGGACCTCAGACAGGGGCGAAGGCTCACCTTCCAAGAGCAACGACTCTAAGCGCACAGCCAAGACAACACAGGAGTGGCTTCGGGACAAGTCTCTGAATGTCCTTGAGTGGCCCAGCCAGAGCCCAGACTTCAACCTGATCGAACATCCCTGGAGGGACCTGAAAATAGCTGTGCAGAGCCTGAGAGGATCTGCAGAGAAGAATTCCCCTTTTTATCCAACCTGGAAAAAGTCATTTAACCTTTATTTAACTAGGCAAGTCAGTTAAAAACAATTTCTTATTTTCAATGACAGCCTAGGAACAGTGGGTTAACTGCCTGTTCAGGGGCAGAACGACAGATTTTTACCTTGTCAGCTTGGGGATTTGAACTTGCAACCTTCCGGTTACTAGTCCAACGCTCTTAACCACTAGACTACCCTGCCGCCCCTACACTCTAACCACTAGACTACCTACCCCCCCACTACACTCTAACCACTAGGCTACCCTACCGCCCCTACACTCTAAGCACTAGGCTACCTGCCGCCCCTACATTTTAACCACTAGGCTACCTGCCCCCTGTACACTCTAACCACTAGGCTACCTGCCGCCCCTACACTCTAACCACTAGGCTACCTGCCCCTCCCCTCCCTACACTCTAACCACTAGACTACCTGCCCCCCCCCTCCTCTCTTCTCCCTCCCTCTACTCTTCTCCCTCTCTCTCCCTCCCTCCCTCCCTCTTCTCCCTCTACTCTTCTCCCTCTCTCCCCCCTCTCCCATCTCTCTTCTCCCTCTCCATCTACTCTTCTCCCTCTCTCCATCTACTCTCTATATGCTCTTCTCCCTCTCTCCTCCCTCTATCTGCTCCTCTCCCTCTGTCCTCCCTCTCTCGTCTCTCTATCTACTTTAATCCCTCTCTCCATCTACTCTTCTCCCTCTCTCCTCTCTATATATGCTCTTCTCCCTCTTTCCTCTCTATATATGCTCTTCTCCCTCTGTCCTCCCTCTATCTACTCCTCTCTCCTCTCTCTCTCTTTCTACTCTTCTCCCTCTCTCCTCCATCTATTCTTCTCCCTCTGTCCTCCCTCTCTCCTCCATCTATTCTTCTCCCTCTGTCCTCCCCCTCTCCTCTCTCTCGTTTTACTCTTCTTCCTCTGTCCTCCCTCTCTCTTCCATCTATTCTTCTCCCTCTGTCCTCCCTCTCTATCTTCTCCCTCTGTCCATCTCTCTCTCCAGGTATGTTTGTTGTGGTTGTGGTCATCAGAGCTATGGCTCCTGGTTATGTGCCTTCAGAAAATATTCACAACCCTTGACTTTTACCACATTTTGTTGTGTTACAGCTTGAATTTAAAATGTATTAAATTTCGATTTTATTTGTCACTGGCCTACAAACAATACCCCATCGTGACATCACAATACCCCGTCGTGACATCACAATACCCCGTCGTGACATCACAATACCCCAATAATGTCAACGTGGAATTATGTTTTAGACTTAAAAAATGAAAAGCAGAAATGTCTTGAGTCAATAAGTATCCGACCCTCTTTGTTACGGTAATCATTCAACCCTCTTTGTTATGGTAATCATTCAACCCTCTTTGTTACGGTAAGCATTCAACCCTCTTTGTTATGGTAATCATTCAGCCCTCTTTGTTATGGTAATCATTCAACCCTCTTTGTTACGGTAATCATTCAACCCTCTTTGTTATGGTAAGCCTAAGTAAGTTCACTAGTAAACATTTCCTTAACAAGTCACATAATTCGTTTCATGTACTCCCTCTGTGTGCAATAATAGTGTTTAACATGTTTTTTGAAGGACTACCTCATCTCTGTTCCCAACACGTACAATTATCTGTAAGGTCCCTCAGTCGAGCAGTGAATTTAAAACGTGACGCTTGACATTCAGGTCAAAGAGTTGGTTTCATCAGACCAGAGAATCTTGTTTCTCATGGTCAGAGTCCTTTAGGTACCTCTTGGCAAACTCCAAGCGGGCTGTTGTGCCTTTTACTGAGGAGCTTCCGTCTGACCACTCGACCATAAAATGCCTGATTGGTGAAGTGCTGCAGAGATGGTTGTTCTTCCTTCCAAACCTCATGGCTTGGTATTTGCTCCGACATGCACTGTCAACTGTGGGACCTTTTATATAGACAGATGTGTGCCTTTCCAAATCATGTCCAAACAATTTAATTTACCACAGGTGGACTCCAATCAAGTTGTAGAAACATCTCAAGGATGATCAATGGAAACAGGAGTAGAGATATGAATGATTTATTTTTTTCCCCATATACAGTGGGGCAAATAAGTATTTAGTCAGCCACCAATTGCGCAAGTTCTCCTACTTAAAAAGATGAGAGAGGCCTGTAATTTTCATCATAGGTACACTTCAACTATGACAGACAAAATTAGCAAAATAAAATCCAGAAAATCACATTGTAGGATTTTTAATGAATTTATTTGCAAATTATGGTGGAAAATAAGTATTTGGTCACCTACAAACAAGCAAGATTTCTGGCTCTCACAGACCTGTAACTTCTTCTTTAAGAGGCTCCTCTGTCCTCCACTCGTTACCTGTATTAATGGCACCTGTTTGAACTTGTTATCAGTGTACCTATGATGAAAATTACAGGCCTCTCATCTTTTTAAGTGGGGAACTTGCACAATTGGTGGCTGACTAAATACTTTTTTGCCCCACTGTATAAAAAAAAATGACTATAGCGTCTATTAAGTGCCAAATAAAGTAACAGTTGTATCTTAAATGACAGAGGGAATGGAAGCTGTGTGGTGTGCAACAGGGAGGATGTCTTCATCTTAAATCAGAAAATGTGTTCTTGTTCAAACCTTTCTGTCTAATGGGTTTGGCGTGTTCCAGCTCGACCCACTCAGTTTTCCACAAAATACCAGAAAATGGCAAAAAAAAACAACAACAAAAAAAGAGTAGAACCAACTCACCTGCTGGTTTATTTCTCTATTTGTCCATTTATTTTACCAGGTAAGTTGACCCCTACTCTCACTGATTGTACTATTAGATGTTTAATGTTTATTTTGGAGGAATGAATAGTTTCATCATATTTAAAACGCGAGTTTGGTTCACCTTAAGGGACAGACGTAAACGAATCACTAATCACATAAAATAAATAATAATCTTCAGATTATTGTCAAAGCAACAATATAATTAGGACTTTACAAATGATGGTGAAAACATGGAGAAATGTTGTGGCTAAGTGGGATAAAAAAAAATCTTCCTAGAAGTGACACAGGGTTGATGGACGGATTCAAAACCGCTGAATTTTGGGCACTTTATTCAAATGTATTGAATTGTCCATGTGGTCTATATTATATGTATCTATATTAAAAGGGCACATCAGTTAATATAACAGACTTTTTAAAATTCAATATCGATCCATCATTTCTTCTCAAATGATCAAAAAAAGGCAGGTTATGAGCTACGCAAATCCATAAAAATAAAAAAACTATACAAACTCAAACTTGAATAGATGTTTGACAACTCAAGACCTGTCCTACGCAAGGACTACAGACAACAAATCCAGCCGCGTGTTGCCTTCCTCACAGACGAGCTATGCATACTATGCTCGCTTCGAGGCAGACGATACCGAGCCATCCACAAAGACGGTCGCCGCTCCGGACGTCCAGGTGCTGTCGCTCTCCGAGACTAGCTGGAGGAAAACTCTCAGAAGAGTGATTACTCAACAAAAAAACAAAAACGCTGGCCCAGATGGCATCCCTGGCCGCGTCCTCAGAATGTGCGCTGACCAGCTGGGGGTGCTTCAAGGAGATCACCATCGTCCCAGTCCCCCAAAATCAAGGTAACATGCCAAAATGATTATCGCCCTGTCGCACTTGTCCCGGTCATCATGGAGTGCTTCGAGAGGCTGGTCATGGCCCACATCAAGGCCAGCATGCCAGGCACACCGGACCCAGTCGCCTACCGTTCCACCCGATCCATCACTATTCACACGGACTCAACACATCTGGACAAGAGGAACACCTATGTGAGAATGTTGTTCATTGACTACAGTTCAGCATTCAACACTATTGTTTCCCCTCCAAGCTCGTCACCAAGTTCAGAGCCCTGGGTCTGGACACTACCCTCTGCAACTGGATCCTGTACTTCCTGATGAGCACACCTGTGAGGATTGGCAACAAAACACCTCCTCTACACTGACTCTTAACACAGGATTCCCCCAGGGGTGTGTCTTCATCCCTCTGCTGCACTCCCTTAGGGCCCCCCCAGGGGTGTGTCCTCACCCCTCTGCTGTACTCCCTTAGGGGCCCCCCAGGGGTGTGTCCTCAGCACTCTACTGTACTCCCTGTTCACCCACGACTGTGTAGCATTGCACGACACCAACTCTATCATCAAGTTTGCTAAAGACACCAGTCAGTTGTAGGCCTGATAACCAATAACGATGAGTCAACCTGTAGGGAGGAGGTCCCCACTTGTCCAAATGTTCCTTGTTTTACTGTCCTTGTGAGGACTTCTGGTCCCCACAAGAATAGTAAAACCAAACACACACACAATTGCTGTTATCAGACTCTTATTTACTACTGCTAATACTGCACAATTTAAACACTCGGCCGCCCCAAACCACTTTTCTCTGATACAGCAAGAACAATATTTACACATGTATTATACTTATGCTAAAATCTTTTTTCTACTCGACTGGGATAAATGTATATTATGTTTGTATTCTTGTGTGTGATTGTTGTTGCATTGTAGAGAAGGAACCAGGAAGTAAACATTTGGTTGGACGGTGTTCACCAATGATTATCCTTGAAAACACTTGTAATGGCTGATGTATTTGGTGCTGTTCTTCTTCTCTTGTAAACACATCAGCCAGACAGCAGGACTCTGGTCCTGTTTACGCTGATTAGGCTGTTTGTTTAGCAGCCTAGATATACAAAACCAAGACTGGCAGTCTTTTGTGTTTAAAAAATAATAATAATTCTACCTGCCGTTTAGTTTAGTTCACCTGTGATTCAGCCTAGACGTACTTTATTCAGAGAACTACCAGATAACATCTGATGAATAATTCAATTCATAAAATCGCCACCGGACAATTAACATTGAACCCCCTCCTCCCCTCCCCTCCCTTTTCTACACTGCTTCTACTCGCTGTGTGTTTGTTACCTGTGAATAGTCACGTCGTCCCCACGTATATGTACAGATTACATCAACTAGACTGTACCCCTCCACATTGACTCTGTACCGGTTCCTCCTGTATATAGTCTCCACATTGACTCTGTACCGGTACCCCCTGTATATAGCCTCCACATTGACTCTGTATCGGTACCCCCTGTATATAGCCTCCACATTGACTCTGTACCAGTACCCCTGTATATAGCCTCCACATCGACTCTGTACCGGTACACCCTGTATATAGTCTCCACATTGACTCTGTACCGGTACCCCCTGTATATAGTCTCCACATTGACTCTGTACCGGTACCCCCTGTATATAGCCTCCACATTGACTCTGTACCAGTGCCCCTGTATATAGCCTCCACATTGACTCTGTACAGGTACCCCTGTATATAGCCTCCACATTGACTCTGTACCGGTACCCCCTGTATATAGCCTCCACATTGACTCTGTACCGGTACCCCCTGTATATAGCCTCCACATTGACTCTGTACCGGTAACCCCTGTATATAGCCTCCACATTGACTCTGTACCATAACACCCTGTATATAGCCTCCACATTGACTCTGTACCATAACACCCTGTATATAGTCTCCACATTGACTCTGTACCGGTACCCCCTGTATAAGGCCTCGTTATTGTTATTCTTATTGTGTTACTTTTTATTTTAGTTTACTTGGTAAATATTTTCTTCTTCTTGAACTGCACTGTTGGTTAAGGGCTTGTCAGTAAAGCATTTCACGGTAAAGTGTACACTTGTTGTATTCGTCGCATGTGACAAAGTTTGATTTGATGCAATATAGCATAAACACATAACGAGCAATCATGGCTCAAGTAATACTACTGTACTGTAGCTTTAATATATTTACAGAAATGCAAAACCATAGAACTGAAATTCCCATTTAAAGACGCTGGACTATGCTTCTGTTGAGGCGTTGTCATAAACAATGAAGTGCTGTGTCTGTTCTAGATTTAAGAGCAAGATAAGTTCTACCACCCATTCTATGTCTATATCTATGCTAGAATCATTCCCGGTCCCATCTGTTTCCTTATGAAAGCTAAGCTCACAGAGTGCCTGTTAGAATCACAGATCAATGCATTAATTGTTTTTTGGTAGGCTGGGTCCTGAAAGTGACATGTACCCCCACCTCCCTCCTGCTGTGACTGAAGATCACATCTGCATCCCACATCTCCTGTTCTGAGTAACACTGATTCAGGAGGAGACCACTCAATAACCCATTCAATAAACAAGACTGTTCTCCAAGTAGCTGGACAGCACAGCCACACACACACACGCAAGACTTGGTTCTGGGTTTCGAGATTAAATGGGACATTCAGATTCACTGTGCTCTTTCAACTTTGGTTGACCAATCGAATTTGTCCATTGAAGAAAAGCACGTGTCCAAACCAAGGGAGGCTGCTGAGGACGGGCTCATAATAATGACCGGAACGGAGTAAATGGAATGGCATCAAACACCTGGAAACCATGGAAACCATACGTTTGAGGTATTTCATACCATTTCCCGCTCCAGCCATTACCTCCAGCCCCGTCCTCCCCAATTAAGGTGACACCAACCCCCTGTGGTCCAATCCTCAGCCATATCTAAGGAGGGCGAGAGGATTAAATTTGATCGCGCTTTTGTCAGCTATGCAAATTTTAAAGGCAACTTTCCCGCCTTCGCAGAGACCCAATTCACGGTAAACACTCCATACGTCAGCTCAATCGGAAATTACCTTTAAATGTCAAGCTTGCTATAACGCGGATCTACCTCTGATCGGATTGAATCCAGTCTTAAAATTATTATTTTTCTTTCCCTGTACTCCCCTCATCTTCCTCATTTTCTCTCTTTCATCAGTGCTCTCTGGGGTGTCTCCTATTTCACTCTTCCTCCTTCTCTCCACCCTCTCCTCCTTTCTCAACGTGTGTAGGACCTCTGCCAGGTAAACTGTCCCTCCTCCCCTCCTCCCCCTCCATCATTGAGGTGTTCCTGTGTGTGTGACTGTGTGCTCGGTCTCTCTCTCTTCATCATGGACTCCCTCCTCTTCCTCTGGGGGGGGTAGCATGGTACTGCCCCTCTGCCCACCCCTGCCCATGCCCGTACTCCCCCTACACCCCCACCTCATCCCCTTCCTCTCCTCCCCCTTCAGAAATTCAGCCACCACCCTGAAGTACTCCAACACAGACACGCTACTCCAGTTACCTCCCACCTCTCCCTCCCCCTGTCCTCCCTCCTCCAGTCCAAACCCACAGTGTCCACCCGTCTCCGTGAGCGCCAGCAAGAAATAAGGGTTGTTTTGGAAAAGGGCGAGGGGCAGGGTGGAGGGGGGCGGCAGGAGGGGGTCGTCACGGCTACAGAGGCAGAGCACGGGAACCGCCACCTCGTCTGCGTCCCTCAGAGGTTCGTTCCTCTCCCAGTAACTCTCCCAGTCCCTGGCAGGACGACCCCGCTCCCCCAGCACCCAGGATGCCACCCCACCTACCCCTGATACCCCTGCTACCCCAGCTCCCCTAAGGGAGGCTGGGGGAGCAGTGGCCTCTCTGGCACCTGATCTGGCTCCAGAGGTGGAGGCTGGGGCCCCAGGGATGTGTGTGGAGGTCCCAGGGAGGAGGGGTCCTATTGAGTGGTGTGGGGTGTGTTGGTGGGGTGCTGTGTCCCCTGCTCTGGTGGTTGGAACCCTGGGAGTGGAGGCAAGGGTGGGGGAGACTGTTTTGGCACCGGGCATGGCCTCCAGTTTGGTGTTGTGGGGTCCTGTCAGATGGGGGGTGTTCAGGGGGCGTACAGTAGTCCCTGGTTTGGTGGTTGGTGTCCCGCTGGCGGTTCTGGCCCCTGGGGTCGGTGTGTGACTGGTTGGGTGGTGGGGGATATTGGGTCGTAGTGCAGAGCAGAACAGGGTCTCTTCAAAGTCTCTGAGGGAGGAACAGTGGAGAGCCCTGTCTACATCTAACACCCCACTAAGGGCACTGGCATACCTGGGGAAGACAAAGAAGTCAGAACATCATCTCTGATGCTTTAGCACAGTTTACCAACCCCATCATCACTATGGCCGGGATTCAATGCCAGGCATTGTTAGAGTGGCACACTATAATGGACTTTTCCAGGTAATTTACGGTTCAGCCGTCACCGTTTATCCTGAAGGTGATAATGTAGGAGGAAATGACATCAAAAAGGTACACTGTGTTGTGGGTTAACATAAACATCATAACGATAATCATCATCATCATCTCTCTCCTACCTGCTGAGCTGCAGTTTGCGTTGGATCAGCACTGCCCAGCGGTAGAGTGGCGGCAGGGGCGTGTCAAACCACAGTTGGCCCTGCAGGACAGGTGAGATGCAGGCTGCAGCCGTCAGGTAAGAGGAGGAGCCACACTCTCCCAAGTAGGACAGCAGCAGGCCCGAACCAGAACCCTCGCTCACCGCTACCAGCACAGAGGACGGGTGCCGGCTACGCACATATGCTACTGTCTGGAGGACACAAGGTTAAAGGTTGTTTAATATTGTTGTTATAAAACCAGCTGATATTGTTCTGAAACCAGCTAGCTAGCTAGCTTACTGATATTGTAATAAAACCAGCTAGCTAGCTAGCTTACTGATATTGTTCTGAAACCAGCTAGCTAGCCTACTGATATTGTTATAAAACCAGCAAGCTAGCCTACTGATATTGTAATAAAACCAGCTAGCTAGCTAGCTTACTGATATTGTTCTGAAACCAGCTAGCTAGCTAGCCTACTGATATTGTTAGAAAACCAGCTAGCTAACTTACTGATATTGTTATGAAACCGGCTAGCTAGCCTACTGATATTGTTAGAAAACCAGCTAGATAACTTACTGATATTGCTACACTCACTAGGAGGGGTCTCACTAGGTGGGTTCTAGGACTAGCTCAATGGTCTCACTAGGAGGGTTCTAGGACTAGCTCAATGGTCTCACTAGGAGGGTTCTAGGACTAGCTCAATGGTCTCACTAGGAGGGTTCTAGGACTAGCTCAATGGTCTCACTAGGATGGGACCTAGGTGTGCATTTACAGTTTAAGTTGGAAGTTTACATACCCTTAGGTTGGCTTTCAACCACTCCACAAATTTCTTGTTAACAAACTATAGTTTTGGCAAGTCGGTTAGGACATCTACTTTGTGCATGACACAAGTCATTTTTCGAACAATTGTTTACAGACAGATTATTTCACTTATAATTCACTGTATCACAATTCCAGTGGATCAGAAGTTTACATACACCAAGTTGACTGTACCTTTAAACAGCTTGGAAAATTCCAGAAAATTATGTCATGGCTTTAGAAGCTTCTGATAGGATAATTGACATAATTTGAGTCAATTGGAGGTGTACCTGTTGATGTATTTCAAGGCCTACCTTCAAACTCAGTGCCTCTTTGCTTGACATCATGGGAAATTCAAAAGAAATCAACCAAGACCTCAGAAAAAAGGTGTAGACCTCCATGAATCTGGTTCATCCTTGGGAGCAATTTCCAAATGCCTGAAGGTACCACGTTCATCTGTACAAACAATAGTACGCAAGTATAAACACCATGGGACCACGCAGCCGTCATACCGCTCAGGAAGGAGACGCGTTCTGTCTCCTAGAGATGAACGTACTTTGGTGTGAAAAGTGCAATTCAATCCCAAAACAACAGCAAAGGACCTTTTGAAGATGCTGGAGGAAACAGGTACAAAAGTATCTATATCCACAGTAAAACAAGTCCTATATCGACATAACCTGAAAGGCCGCTCAGCAAGGAAGAAGCTACTGCTCCAAAACCGCCCTAAAAAAAGCCAGATTACCGTTTGGAACTGCACATGGGGACAAAGATCGTACTTTTTGGAGAAATGTCCTCTGGTCTGATGAAACAAAAATAGAACTGTTTGGCCATAATGACCATCATTATGTTTGGAGAAAAAAGGGGGATGCTTGCAAGCCGAAGAACACCATCCCAACCATGAAGCACGGGTGTGGCAGCTTTGCTGCAGGAGGGTCCTGTGCACTTCACAAATAGATGGCATCATGAGGGAGGAAAATTAGGTGGATATATAGAAGCAACATCTCAAGACATCGTTCAGGAAGTTGATACTTGGTTGCAAATGGATCTTCCAAATGGACAATGACCCCAAGCATACTTCCAAAGTTGTGTCAAGGTATTGGAGTGGCCATCACAAAGCCCTGATCTCAATCCCATATAATTTTTTGAGGCAGAACTGAAAAAGCATGTGCGAGCAAGAAGGCCTACAAACCTGACTCAGTTACACCAGCTCTGTCTGGAGGAATGGGCTGAAATTCACCCAACTTATTGTGGGAAGCTTGAGGAAGGCTACCCAAAACGCACCCAAGTCAGGCTATTTAAAGGCTATGCTACCAAATACTAATTGAGTGTATGTAAACTTCTGTCCCACTGGGAATGTGATGAAAGAAATAAAAGCGGAAATAAATCACTCTCTACTATAATACTGACATTTCACATTCTTAAAATAAAAGTGGTGATCCTAACTGACCTAAGACATGTTAACTTGGATTAGATGTCAGGAATTGTGAAAAACTGAGTTTAAATGTATTTGGCTAAGGTGTACGTAAACCTTCCGACTTTAACTGTAAAGTCTGAGATGTCAGAGTACTGAGACCACGTTGTACGCACGTGTCCCATTCAGCATTTGTATGTTCAACATTAAACACAATATCATTATTAGGTCAATTATAGACCATACAATTATTATAGTAATATTGTGTACCTGCATCAGGTCAACAGAGTCTCCATACTCAGTCAGCCGTGGCGTGGTGAGAGGGCACCCCCCCGTGCCCCTACGGTGAAACACGAGGGAATAGAAACCCTGACGAAGAGCCATTCTACACAGACCTCTCAGGTGGGGCGTCACTCCTCCCCAGTAGTGAGGGATGAGGAGGAGGATTGGAGGTGTGGAGGTGTGGCAGCCCAATGCCTTCCCCCCAGGATGGTGCTCCTTCCCTCTCTCCCATCCCACTGCCTCTCCCCCGCCTACAGCCCAGTCCAGAGCCACTAACCCCCCGTCCTTCAGTAGAAGGTGGTCTCGGGTAAAGTTGACCTCTTGTCCCTGGTCTCCTGCAGTCAGGCCCCCCAATAGAAAACTTGAGAGGGTCTGGAGGTGGGGGTCCCCCCTGGGCCATGGGGCCAGTCTGGGTCTGGCCAGGGAACAGCAGTGCTGGAGCAGGAACCGGGCCAGGGCTGTGGGCTTACAGGCTAGAGTGGGTCCTGGGGCTGGGGAGAGGGCTGGATGTGATCCCAAGCCAAGGCCCATTCCACTCTCCCTACCCCAGCTTTTCTCTGTTGACGGTCCTATGGCAAGGCCTGGGGATGATCCATGCTCCTGTTCCTGTGTTCCTGCCCTATCCTTGCCCCAGCCTGGCTCTGTGTGAGGGTGGTGGATGGGGAGCTCCAGGACCCAGCACAGTGCCACCCACAGCCACCAGGCGGCAGCCCTCACCCCCAGCCTCGCCATTCGCTGTACCGGGGGCCAGCGGAGAGCCAGGTAGAGCAGGAACAGCAGCAGGGAGGGCAGGAGGTACAACACCCTGTCACACTCCCACTCACAGGAGGAGACGACATCCTGGTCAGTGGCCATTGTTACCATGTTTAGAACCAGGTCTAGAACTCCACAATGTCCAGGTCTAGAACTCTACAATGTCCAGGTCTAGAAATCTACAATGTCCAGGTCTAGAAATCTACAATGTCCAGGTCTAGAAATCTACAATGTCCAGGTCTAGAAATCTACAATGTCCAGGTCTAGAACTCCAGAATGTCCAGGTCTAGAACTCCAGAATGTCCAGGTCTAGAACTCCAGAATGTCCAGGTCTAGAACTCCAGAATGTCCAGGTCTAGAACTCCAGAATGTCCAGGTCTAGAACTCCAGAATGTCCAGGTCTAGAACTCCAGAATGTCCAGGTCTAGAACTCCAGAATGTCCAGGTCTAGAACTCCAGAATGTCCAGGTCTAGAACTCCAGAATGTCCAGGTCTAGAACTCTACAAGGTCAAGTTTTTCAGGTCAGCTAGAACCTCTTTCCATTCACAACATTTTCTCTCATTTGGTGGCTACTGAATGTGGCCCTGAGTAACAGATATGGATCGCACAGAGAGCTAAAGTACAGCCAGGGTTGTATAGCAGGTATTTACATTGATCTAGTATAGCAGATCTTTACAGCAGTCCAGTGATATTGTATAATGTAGCAGGCCTTTGCAGCAGTCCAGTGATCTAGTATAGCAGGTCTTTACAGCAGTCCAGTGATCTAGTATCGCAGATCTTTACAGCAGTCCAGTGATCTAGTATAGCAGGTCTTTACAGCAGTCCAGTGATCTAGTATAGCAGATCTTTACAGCAGTCCAGTGATCTAGTATAGCAGATCTTTACAGCAGTCCAGTGATCTAGTATAGCAGGTCTTTACAGCAGTCCAGTGATCTAGTATAGCAGGTCTTTACAGCAGTCCAGTGATCTAGTATAGCAGGTCTTTACAGCAGTCCAGTGATCTAGTATCGCAGATCTTTACAGCAGTCCAGTGATCTAGTATAGCAGGTCTTTACAGCAGTCCAGTGATCTAGTATAGCAGATCTTTACAGCAGTCCAGTGATCTAGTATCGCAGATCTTTGCAGCAGTCCAGTGATCTAGTAAAGCAGGTCTTTACAGCAGTGTTGGCTCCCCTGTTTCTCCCTTTGTCCCCTGCTAATATAGCAGCCAGTTAGTGTTGCTCAACCTCTACGAGTGACAGAAAGAATAGACTGAGAGAAAAAAGGGGAGGTGAGGGGAGGGGAGAGCACGTCACCTCTCTCTCTCTCTCTCTCTCTCTCTCAGATACCAAATATATTTCCCTCTCACCCTCCCTACTCTATCAATCTTTCCCAACCCCATTAGTCCCTCCCTCCCTCTCTAAATCATTAGCAATCAGTGCTGGGTTTAAACTCACCATAGATATAGAGTGAAAAGAACAGACACAACACTTTTATTCCATGTCTACATAGAGAAGGTAATTTGGCAATTTGGGTAAACAGATAACAGTTACACGTGTTGGACTGAGCAAACCCTGAGCAAACATGAATATCTAAACTCAACCAATCAAAGTGGTCACATCAACAATTGGCTGGTGATAAACTATGGTTTCTATGTTGCTTACACAGACACACCAGGGTTTGGTTAGCGGTAATTACGGCTTTTGGCCTTTAAAAAAAATAAATTGAAAAGCCAATAAATAAAATTGGCACCGGCCAATTGTCCAGAAGAGAGAGAAATAAGGCCAGTTGATGGAAATATATTTGACCTGTCATGCTTATCGGTCTATGCCTTAATTTGCATAATTTCGTGGAATTAAATTGGCACGTGTTATGTATTTTATTTATCACACACACGTCATACAGACACAGAGCGGAAGAGTCAGCCTTCGAGCAGAAAATATTTCCGCGGTCTAATAAGCCCAATCATTGCGAAACAATTCTAAATGCAATCACGTGTTTAAAAAAAATTGGTTTTGGCCATGATCATTTTTTTTCTTCAATATTTGTATTTCACAACTGGTAATTGAAGCGTTTCCCATTCACCATTCAAATACATAGTCCACGGAAGGTAGGCTTCATCAGCACGTCACACACCACTTTGCAATGAGTTGGAGGCAGTACGCATTTGGAAAACATAAAACATTGAAACCTGAACGTTTTACTACACTTTATGAGGCATGTTTTACCTTGCTTCTGAACATATACTTTTCTACTATGGGGTATAGTAGATTAACATAGGTTCATAGGCTAGGTAAATCTTTACCTAAGTAAATTTAAATAAATTACCAAAATTACACTACATGACCAAAAGTATGTGGACACTCGAGTTCCAAACTGGACACAGCGTGAGCACAATAACTGTTAAATGGAAGCTTCATGAAATGGGTTTCCATGGCCGAGCAGCTGTATACAAGCCTAAGATCACCATGTGGAATGCCAAGCGTCGTCTGGAGTGGTGTAAAGCTCGTTGCCATTGGACTCTGGAGCAGTGGAAACACGTTCTCTGGAGTGATGAATCACGCTTCACCATCTGGCAGTCCAACGGACGAATCTGGGTTTGGCTGATGCCAGGAGAACGCTACCTGCCCCAATGCATAGTGCCAACTGTAAAGTTTGGTGGAGGAGAAATGATGGTCTGGGGCTGTTTTTCACGGTTGGGGCTACGCCCCTTAAAGGGCTCCCAGTCTAAGGCACTGCATGTCAGTGCTAGAGGTGTCACTACAGACCTTGTTTCGATTCCATAGGGCAGCGCACAATTGGCTCAGCGTCGTCCGGGTTACGGGAGGGTTTGGCCAGGGTAGGCCTCATTGTAAAATAAGAATTTGTTCTTAACTGACTTGCCTAGTTAAATAAAGGTTAAATAAATAAAAAAGTTACATTGAAGGGAAATCTTAACGCTACAGCATACAATGACATTCTAGACGAATCTGTGCTTCCAACTTTGTGGCAACAGTTTAGGGCAGGCCCTCTCCTGTTTCATGCACAAAGTGAGGTCCATACAGAAATGGTTTGTCAAGATCGGTGTGGAAGAACTTGACTGGCCCTCACAGAGCCCTGACCTCAACCCCATTGAACACCTTTGGGAATAATCGGAACGCCGACTACGAGCCAGGTCTAACCGCTCAACATCAGTGCCCGACCTCCCTAATGCTCTCGTGGCTGAATGGAAGCAAGTCCCCGCAGCAATGTTCCAACATATAGTGGAAAGCCTTCCCAGAAGAGTGGAGGCTGTTATAGCAGCAAAGGGGGGACCAATTCCATATTTTAATGCCCATGATTTTGGAATTAGATGTTCGATGAGCTTGTGACCTTTGGTCATGTAGTGTATATAGCCTAATTAGCCTACTCCTGTCTATACATAAATAAAATAATTCATAATAGACTACTAAAACAAGGTTTGGCCACAGAGGATCATTAGATTCCCGTAGCCTTAAAAAATAAATAAATTGTGGATTGTTTTAAATCGAATTGCCTACAGCTCTCTTTCCTTCCCGCTGTAGGCAATTCGATTTAAAACAATCCACAATTTATTTATTTGCACGCTGCAAATACCAAATAGATGATTGTTGAGTTGCGACTGTCAGTGAATATAAGTAGAGACCCAGCCAGGCAATATTCAATTAAATTGTGGGAAAACAGTTTGGAAAGCAAATGATAAAGAGAATATATTGAAAATACTCGAATCTTTCTTTTAGTTGAGCAAACAACAGTAACGTTAGGCGATATACCTATTTTATTGGCACCAGAGGAGAGCATATTCACTCATTATTGTTGGGTCAGTGGCACTTAAAAAAAAAAAAAAATTGTAAAAAAAAATGTTTCCTCCTGTCATAATCTATTTCTATATATTTTCTATATATTCTATATATATATATTTCTATATATTCTATATATTCTATATATATATTTCTATATATTCTATATATTCTATATATATATTTCTATATATTCTATATATTTCTATTTCTATCTATTTGTCTCTTTCCTCTTTGTTCCAAAGTCGCTTTTATTGATTGTTTTGTCCAGGTTAGCAGAGTAGGCTCCCCAGTAATCTATCGTAGTAAAACTCCAGTCGTACAAAGTGTAGTCGAATTGTATGCATTTTTCTCCCATGCGAAGAAAGAAGAAACGTATCTGATAAATCCAATAGCCCAGTCCTTTTTTTTGTTGCGAAAAGGGATTGAGTTATATATATTTTTTTGCCTAAATTATGACTATCCAATATACTCATCACATTACAAATAGTAGGCTATCTTACATAAGTCTGTAAATGCGATGATGCATGGAATGCTTTATGATAAATGTGCATTTTATTTTATGGTGAAAATGTGCTTCCCGAAATATGAAACTCCCGTTCTGCCTACGCATAGACTAGTGATTTATTTTGCTGTTCGTTACTCGTCTTGTTGGCTGAGGAAAAGGACATGTGGTAACCATTCAGTTACTCGAACATCTTCAAAGTGCGCGGTAAGAAGAACACAAGTCATTGCATCCTCGATTTGCATGTTCTGTTGAGATGAATTACCATAATCTAAACGTGATTTCTGTTATTCGGTGTACTGTGGGTGGACGTCATATTCAGGTTACACACCCAATACATACAGTGCATTCGGAAAGTATTCAGACCCCTTGAATTTTTCCACATTTTTTTTTTAGAGTTACAGCCTTATTCTAAAATGGATGAAATAGATTCCCTCCCTCATCAATCTACACACAATACAACATAATTACAAAGCAAAACCCGATTTTAGAAATATTGGGACCTTATATGGACAGGAGTGTGCCTTACAAATCATGTCCAATCAACTGAATTTACCACAGGTGGACTCCAATCAAGTTGTAGAAACATTTCAAGGATGGTCAATGGAAACAGGATGCACCTGAGCTCAATTTCGAGTCTCATAGCAAAGGGTCTGAATACTTATGTAAATAAGGCGAGGTCTGAATACTTATGCAAATAAGGTGGGGTCTGACTACTTATGTAAATAAGGCGGGGTCTGAATACTTATGTAAATAAGGTGGGGTCTGAATACTTATGTAAATAAGGTGGGGTCTGAATACTTATGTAAATAAGGCGGGGTCTGAATACTTTCCGAATGCACTGTATGGTGCCGGGACTTTTCTCAAATGTCCGGTAAATGCTGCCGGTCAAATGACAGGCACCTCATTTTCATAACGGAAACCCTGACACACACACGCACGCACGCACACACACACACGCACTGCCATCAGAGGTTATCAGGTTATTGATTCTGAGAGCAGCAGTATATTTCACTTTGTTTCTCCCTGTGTGTGTGTGTGTGTGTGTGTGTGTGTGTGCGTGCCTGCGTGTGTGCGCGCAAGAGAGGTCAGGGTGTGTGTGTGTGTGTGTGTGTGTGTGTGTGTGCACAAGGGAGGTCAGGGTGTTTGTATGTGTGTGTGTGTGTGTGTGTGTGTGTGTGTGTGTGTGTGTGTGTGTGTGTGTGTGTGAGTGTGAGAGAGAGAGATGGGGAGGGAGAGACTTGTGGATTTGCCACCATTTTCTGACCTAATAACACACAGCTACAATATGAGCAGCTCCGTGAGAAATTGAAAGGATAGCTCAAGCTTTAAAAAAAAAGAAAGATTGTTTTTATTGATGTCGTGTCTCATCCGTTACAGAATACACAAAAATCTATTTGTTATTTTTGTTATTTTTATAATTGCACTATTTACATTTTGAAAAGGTTGACAGGTCCTGTTATTACTGAGTATTGGTCAGCGATGGGTGGATAAGGATGGGGGCAGAGTGGGGGACAGAGGGGGAGACAGAGGAGGGGGACAGAGGAGGGGGCAGAGTGGGGGACAGAGGAGTGGGACAGGGTGAGGGAAAGAGGAGGGGGACAGAGTGGGGGACAGAGGAGTGGGACAGGGTGGGGGACAGAGGAGTGGGACAGAGGAGTTGGAGACAGAGGAGTGGGACAGGGTGGGGGACAGAGGAGGGGGACAGAGGAGTGGGACAGGGTAGGGGGCAGAGGAGTGGGACAGGGTGAGGGAAAGAGGAGGGGGACAGAGGAGGGGGACAGAGGAGTGGGACAGGGTGGGGGACAGAGGAGGGGGAGACAGAGGAGTGGGACAGGGTGGGGGACAGAGGAGTGGGACAGGGTGGGAACAGAGGAGGGGGACAGGGTGGGGGAACAGGAGGGGGACAGGGGGGGAGACAGAGGTGGGGGGTGGGGGACAGAGGAGGGGGACAGAGGAGTGGGAGACAGAGGAGTGGGACAGGGTGGGGAACAGAGGAGTGGGACAGAGGAGTGGGAGACAGAGGAGTGGGAGACAGAGGAGTGGGAGAGAGGAGTGGGAGACAGAGGGGGACAGAGGAGGGGGACAGGGTGAGGGAAAGAGGAGGGGGACAGAGGAGGGGGACAGGGTGGGGGACAGAGGAGTGGGACAGAGGAGTGGGAGACAGAGGAGTGGGACAGGGTGGGGGACAGAGGAGGGGGACAGAGGAGTGGGACAGGGTGGGGGACAGAGGAGTGGGAGACAGAGGAGGGGGACAGAGGAGTGGGAGACAGAGGAGTGGGACAGGGTGGGGGACAGAGGAGGGGGACAGAGTGGGGGACAGAGGAGTGGGACAGGGTGAGGGAAATAGGAGGGGGACAGAGGAGGGGGGGGACAGAGGAGGGGGACAGTGTGGGGGACAGAGGAGGGGGACAGAGTGGGGGACAGAGTGTGTGTGATCCAATTTCCAGAAGCACCTAGAGCGAGAGAACTTTCATCAAAACCTTTCCTCTGAAAACAATAATAAAGAACATCTAAACAAACTTGAATCACATACTTTAGTCCTTCAACCAGACCTGCATTAATCTTTTGGACAGTATGTAAATACAAACACAAAACTAGGATTGGCTGCAAAATTCAGATAACCCACATAAAAAAAATACTACAGTTTACTATAGAATACTACAGGATTTAATATAAAATACTCCAGTAAACTTTAGTATACTGTACTACACACTGTAGTACACACCTCAATCATGTGTAGTACTTAGTATAGAATTTTGTAGTATGCTGTAGAATACTGTAGTAAATACTACAGCATTATCAACAAAATAACACTGTAGTAAATACTACAATGTCAGAAAAAAACACTATGTTTAAAAAGAATATAGTAAATACTACAGTATTTCAATTTGCATATACCCTGCCCATTCCCCGCCCCCCATTCCCCGCCCCCATATGAGAAACCAACATGCAAAGTTTAGACCGTATATTGTGTTCCATCACAGGTTGTAGAGAAGAGCAGAAGCGCTGAAGTCTCCTTTCCTTACAGAAAATTTGCTCTTTTAGTATTTCTCCAGCAGGTTCCTTCAAGGAGACCCCCCCCAACACACACACTTCTATGTCAAAGATAATAAAATAAAAACACTTCAGTAAATACTACAGTATACTACAGTCTGCAAAAACACTATAGTAAATATTACAGTATACCACAGTCGGCAAAAACACAACAGTAAATATTACAGTATACTACAGTCTGCAAAAATACAACAGTAAATACTACAGTGTTCTACAGTCTGCAAAAACACAACAGTAAATACTACAGTATACTACAGTCTGCAAAAATACTACAGTAAATACTACAGTATACTACAGTCTGCAAAAATACTACAGTAAATACTACAGTATACTACAGTCTGCAAAAATACTACAGTAAATACTACAGTATACTACAGTCTGCAAAAATACTACAGTAAATACTACAGTATACTACAGTCTGCAAAAATACTACAGTAAATACTACAGTATACTACAGTCTGCAAAAATACTACAGTAAATACTACAGTATACTACAGTCTGCAAAAACACAACAGTAAATACTACAGTCTGCCAAAACACAACAGTAAATACTACAGTATTCTACAGTCTGCAAAAACACAACAGTACATACTACAGTATACTACAGTCTGCAAAAACACAACAGTAAATACTACAGTATACTACAGTCTGCAAAAATACTACAGTATACTACAGTATACTACAGTCTGCAAAAACACAACAGTAAAAACTACAGTATATTACAGTCTGCAAAAACACAACAATAAATACTACAGTATTCTACAGTCTGCACAAATACTATAGTAAATAATACAGTATACTACAGTCTAAAAATACTACAGTAAATACTACAGTATACTACAGTCTGCAAAAATACTACAGTACATACTGTTATTTTTACTACAGTATTTATACTATAATAAACTTTAAATACTACAGTACATACTGTTATTTTTACTACAGTATTTATCCTATAATAAACTCTAAATACTACAGTGTTTTGCTGACTCCACTCCGTATTAACACTACAGTAAATACTACAGTCGTCCTACCAGAGTAAACACTACAGTGTTTTTTCATGTGGGAACTTTCAAAACAATTCCCAGGTTTTCCAGAAATCCTGTTTGTAGGATTCCAGATTTCCGGCTCATTCTCTCCTGATTCTAGAATTCTTCAAACACAAGATTTCTGGAACATTTTGGAGAAATGACCGGAAATTTTGCAAACCGACTAACAGCTCACTTTCTCACAACCCTTTACTCATACAGTATGTTCAACTGACATCTCTCTCTCTCTAGGGTGAGCATTGGTGTGGTGTGTGTTTTTATGCATGTGTGTTTGTGTGTTTTGAGGGGGTGGGGGTTATGTTTGTGTGTTTTGAGGGGTGGGGGGGGTTATGTTTGTGTGTTTTGAGGGGTGGGGGGTTATGTTTGTGTGTTTTGAGGGGGTGGGGGTTATGTTTGTGTTTTGGGGGGTGGGGGTTATGTTTGTGTGTTTTGAGGGGGGGGGGGTTATGTTTGTGTGTTTTGGGGGGTGGGGGGTTATGTTTGTGTGTTTTGAGGGGTGGGGGGTTATGTTTGTGTGTTTTGAGGGGGTGGGGGTTATGTTTGTGTGTTTTGAGGGGGGTGGGGGGTTATGTTTGTGTGTTTTGAGGGGTGGGGGGTTATGTTTGTGTGTTTTGAGGGGTGGGGGTTATGTTTGTGTGTTTTGAGGGGTGGGGGGTTATGTTTGTGTGTTTTGAGGGGGGGGGTTATGTTTGTGTGTTTTGAGGGGGTGGGGGGTTATGTTTGTGTTTTTGAGGGGGTGGGGGTTATGTTTGTGTGTTTTGAGGGGTGGGGGTTATGTTTGTGTGTTTTGAGGGGTGGGGGTTATGTTTGTGTGTTTTGAGGGGGTGGGGGGGTTATGTTTGTGTGTTTTGAGGGGGTGGGGGTTATGTTTGTGTGTTTTGAGGGGGTGGGGGGTTATGTTTGTGTGTTTTGAGGGGGGGTGGGGGTTATGTTTGTGTGTTTTGAGGGGGTGGGGGTTATGTTTGTGTGTTTTGAGGGGTGGGGGTTATGTTTGTGTGTTTTGAGGGGGTGGGGGGGTTATGTTTGTGTGTTTTGAGGGGTGGGGGGTTATGTTTGTGTGTTTTGAGGGGGTGGGGGTTATGTTTGTGTGTTTTGAGGGGGGGTGGGGGTTATGTTTGTGTGTTTTGAGGGGGTGGGGGTTATGTTTGTGTGTTTTGAGGGGGTGGGGGGTTATGTTTGTGTGTTTTGAGGGGTGGGGGTTATGTTTGTGTTTTTGAGGGGGTGGGGGTTATGTTTGTGTGTTTTGAGGGGGTGGGGGGTTATGTGTGTGTTTTGAGGGGGGGTTATGTTTGTGTGTTTTGAGGGGGGGGGGGTTATGTGTGTGTTTTGGGGGGGGGGGGTTATGTGTTTTTTTTGGGGGTATGTGTTTTTTTATGTGTGTTTTTTGGGTGGGGGATATGTGCTTTTTTTTTGGGGGGTTATGTTTATGTTTTGGGGGGTGGGGGTTATGTGTGTTTGAAGTTAGGGGTTATTGGGATTGTTAGGGACAGATTCATTTAAAGGCAGGTTGCACACTGCACCTCTGACAATGCGCCTTTAAAGGTCAAGTGCAATGTGCTTGTTGATTACGCCTTTGACTGAATCACGCTGTGTATATAAGGTAAGTAAGGTTATTGTGCAGTGTGTGTAGGGGAATGGCGCTGTTGTTTCAGTGTGTTTTAACGTTGTATCTGTATTTGTGTGTGTAGGGGTTGCCGCGGTGTGTGTGTGTGTGTGTGTGTGTGTGTGTGCGGGATGTGTATGTGTGTGTGTGTGTGTCAGGCTGTGCCGTTGGTATACTTGGATAGTTTATTCTCCAGGTCACAGATTCTCTTCTCTTGAGACAGAACTGTCACCTTGAGATTCTTAACTTCCTCCAACAACCGATCTACCAACTGAGGCTGGAGGGATGGAGGGAGGGAAGGAGAGAGGGAAGGAGGGAGGGAAGGAGGGTGGAAGGAGAGGGGATGGAGAGGAGGGAAGGAGAAGGTGGAGGGATGGAGGGAGGGAAGGAGAGAGGGATGGAGGAGGGAAGGAGAGGGGAAGGAGGGAGGGAAGGAGAGAGGGAAGGAGGGAAGGAGAGAGGGATGGAGGGAGGGAAGGAGAGAGGGATGGAGGGAGGGAAGGAGAGAGGGAAGGAGGGAGGGAAGGAGAGAGGGAAGGAGGAAGGAGGGATGGAGGGAGGGAAGGAGGAAGGAGGGATAGAGGGAGGGAAGGAGACAGGGAAGGAGGAAGGAGAGATGGAGGGAGGGAAGGAGAGAGGGAAGGAGGAAGGAGGGATGGAGGTAGGGAAGGAGGAAGGAGGGATGGAGGTAGGGAATGAGAGAGGGAAGGAGGAAGGAGGGAGGGATGGAGGGAGGGAAGGAGGGAAGGAGAGAGGAGGGATGGATAGAGGGAAGGAGGAAGGAGGGATGGAGAGAGGGAAGGAGAGAGGGAAGGAGGGATGGATGGAGGGAGGGAAGGAAGGAGGGAAGGAGGGATGGACGAAAGAGAGAGAGGGAGGAAGGAGAGATGGAGGAAGGAGAGAGAGGATGGAGGGATGGAAGAAGGCAAGATGGAGGAAGGAGAGAGAGGGAGGAAGAGATGGAAGGAGGAAGGGAAAGAAGAGATGGAAAGAAGAAACAGGAGAGAAAGGTCAAGGACAGGACAGACAGGTCAAGGACCCTACAGGCAGGTCAAGGACAGGACAGACAGGTACAGGACAGGACAGACAGGTACAGGACAGACAGGTCAAGGACAGGACAGACAGGTACAGGGAGAGGACAGACAGGTACAGGACAGACAGGTACAGGGACAGGACAGACATGTCGGGGACAATGATTTTTAGACAAACAGTCAGATAAAGAGGTGATATATTTAGTGTGACTCACGGGCAGGTTGGCTGAGCCATCGCAGGAGGACATGCTGCGTCTGGGGATGGGTCTAGAGTCCAGAACATTCTTCCTAGCCACTTTGAGCTCGCGGCTCTTGGGGGGAACGTAGCCATCCCTCATGGACTGAAGGATGGGGTCCTCGTCTCGCCCCTCCAGCCACTCCTCTGGCTCCAGGGCCGGGTCGGGGCCCGTCGTGTCTGGATACAGGTCATCCTGGAACAGGTCCGACTGGAGGGGAGGGAGGTGCAAATGGGGAGAGAGGGAAACATGGCTCGTTTTAACAAGCCGTTAATGCAGGGCAGTCAAACACATTCCATGGAGGGCCTAGTGTCTGCTGGTTTTTCAATTGAGCCCTAGACAACCAGGTGAAGGGAGTTCCTTACTAATTAGTGACCTTTATTCATCAATAAAGTACAAGGGATGAGAGAAAACCCACAGACACTCAGTACTCCGGGGAATGAGTTTGACACCTGTGTTAATGTAAGGGGAGAGAGAGAGAGAGAGAGAGTGAGAGAGAGAGAGAGAGAGAGAGAGAGAGAGAGAGAGAGAGAGAGAGAGAGAGAGAGAGAGAGAGAGAGAGAGAGAGAGAGAGAGAGAGAGAGAGAGAGAGAGAGACTTACCTTTCTAGGTACTGTCATGGCAATGGGTTCACACTTCTTGTCATGGAGTTTATATAATCTGGAGAACAGAGAAAAGTCAGATTTAGAGAATAACCACAACAAATACTCTCACATTAGCCTGCTGAGCTAAAGCCTACACCCTGTGCACCTGTGCATAACGTCTATCCCTAATTGTGTGTGTGTGTGTGTGTGTTTATTGACAGGAACCGGGTAACCGAGATTTACTAAGATTTACCTCCCAAACCCACTCTTGATTTTCCCGGGATAAATACTTGCGAGAAACTGGTAAATTATAATAAATGTTTTCTATGAACAGCATGACGTGAAATGGAACTGTTAAATAATATAAATATAAATAAATATAAATATATATAAATAATATACAATGTCTAAATGTAGCTTCTCTATGGCCAATCTCTCTGCATTCTCAATTATCAATCATCAATGCTCAGGGTGCTGACAGACAGCTGGTAACTTTCTCACTTTGCGACAGGTACATTTGTTGCATCATAGCCGATGCTACAGTGATATTAGGACAGAATGTGTAATTTACACATCTCCGTCTGGATTTCGGGGGGGGTCACCTTATTTTGTAATTGTAAAGATATATATTTATATAGTCCTTTATTGCAGCTGAAGAGGTTTTAAACTATACAACAGAACAGATGAACAGGAATGACATTTACTCCAGAAAACATTGATCTTAAAGCCACGCCCCTACTAAGCCACACATCCGCTCCAGGGGACCTGTTGCTGCATTGCAACATTAAAGGTTCCTCCAAGAACCCCTCTACCCTCCGAAGGTGCAAATAGGAACCACTGACTAGCAATAGTTCCTTGAGTATCTCCAAGGGTTCCTTGAAGATCTCCAGGGGCTCCTTGAGGATCTCCAGGGGTTCCTTGAAGATCTCCAGGTTTTCCTTAATCATCTCCAGGGGCTCCTTGAGGATCTCCGGCGGCTCCTTGAGGATCTCCGGCAGCTCCTTAATGATCTCCAGGGGCTCCTTGAGGATCTCCGGCAGCTCCTTAATGATCTCCAGGTTTTCCTTAATGATCTCCAGGGGCTCCTTGAGGATCTCCAGGGGCTCTCCAGGGGTTCCTTGAGTGTAGTGTGCTTGTATGTGTGTGGGTGTGTTTGTATGTGTGTAAGTCTCCTACCTGGCAATTTCACACTTGCTGACATCCACTCCCCTCTTGGGCATGAAGCCCATCCCCCTCTGAGGCTCCTTGCTGCTGAAGGTACTGAGGTAGTGGACATAGGGAGGTTCCTCTGTTATCTCAAAGTACCGGATACTACTGTCCCCCTGGAGAGGTGGGAGGGGAGAGCAAAGAGGAGAGTAGTGGGGAGGTGAGGTAAGGGGAGGGCAGAGGAGATGGGAGTAAGGGAGGCGAGAGGAGGGGTGGGAGAGGAGGGGTCGGGAAGGGATAGCAGGGGAGGGGAGAGGAGATGAAGGGAGAGGAGGGGTGAGGAGAGGAGGGGTGGAGAGCGGAGGTGAGGGGAGAGCAGAGGAGAGCAGAGCAGAGGAAAGGAGGTTGGGTGGGGAGGAGAAAGGAGAGGAGAGGGTAGAAGAGGGGAGGGGACAACATTATTTACTACTAAAGCACGTGTCAAACTCATTCCACGGAGGGCTAAGTGTCTTTGGGTGTTTTCGCTCCTCCCTTGTACCTGATTGATGAAATAAGATCACTAATTAGTAAGGAACTCCCCTCACCTGGTTGTCTAGGGCTTAATTGAAAAACCAGCAGACACTAGGCCCTCCATGGAATGAGTTTGACAGCCCTGATCTAAAGGGAGGTTTACAGCACTAGTAGTACTAGAGGAGGTAGTATTATCTACTGCCACTGTACACAGAGAGGGAGTGTGAGTGTGTGTGTGTGTGTGTGTGTGTGTGTGTGTGTGTGTGTGTGTGTGTGTGTGTGTGTGTGTGTGTGTGTGTGTGTGTGTGTGTGCGTGCATGTGTGTATGTGTGTGTGTGTGAGTGTCTGTGTGTGTGTGTCTGTGTGTGTGTGTGTGTGTGTGTGTGCGCGTGTGTGTGTGTGTGTGAGTGTGTGCGTGTGCGTGTTTAGGTACGTGTGTGTGTCTGTGCGTGTGCGTGTGCGTGTGTGTGTGTGTGTGTGCTCATAACGTCATACCTTTCCACAGAGGTAAACCATGTTGGTGTCTGTGTGTGTGTGTGTGTGTGTTCATACCTTTCCACAGAGGTAAACCATGTTGGTGTCTGGGTGTGTTTATACCTTTCCACAGAGGTAAACCATGTTGGTGTCTGGGTCGTAGTACGGTAACAACACCCCGTTACTTGTGTCCAACTCCAGCAGAGCAATGGGCTCCTCAAAATGTGTCTGAACAAAGATTAGAAAAGACATGATTGATGTTCATTGTTCTTCAAGAGATACGAGTCATAGATATGAGTGTGTCTGTCCACACCTGTCCACTCTGTGTGTCCCGTCTGTCCACACCTGTTCACTGTGTGTGTCCTGTCTGTGTCTGTCCACACCTGTCCACTCTGTGTGTCCTGTCTGTGTCTGTCCACACCTGTCCACTGTGTGTGTCCTGTCTGTCCACACCTGTTCACTGTGTGTGTCCTGTCTGTCAACACCTGTCCACTGTGTGTGTCCTGTCTGTCAACACCTGTTCACTGTGTGTGTCCTGTCTGTGTCTGTCCACACCTGTCCACTGTGTGTGTCCTGTCTGTGTCTGTCAACACCTGTTCACTGTGAGTGTCCTGTCTGTCAACACCTGTTCACTGTGTGTGTCCTGTCTGTCCACACCTGTCCACTGTGAGTGTCCTGTCTGTGTCTGTCCACACCTCTCCACTGTGAGTGTCCTGTCTGTCAACACCTGTTCACTGTGTGTGTCCTGTCTGTCCACACCTGTCCACTGTGAGTGTCCTGTCTGTGTCTGTCCACACCTGTCCACTGTGAGTGTCCTGTCTGTGTCTGTCAACACCTGTTCACTGTGTGTGTCCTGTCTGTCAACACCTGTCCACTGTGTGTCCTGTCTGTCAACACCTGTCCACTGTGAGTGTCCTGCCTGTGTCTGTCAACACCTGTCCACTGTGAGTGTCCTGCCTGTGTCTGTCAACACCTGTCCACTGTGAGTGTCCTGCCTGTGTCTGTCAACACCTGGCCACTGTGTGTCCTGTCTGTGTGTCCTGACTGTGTGTGTGTGTGTGTCGGCTTGTGTCTGTGTTTATTACCGGGTCCCACAGGCCCAGCTCTCTCTGGCTCATCCTGGTGAAGCCGGTAGTGAACAGGTTTCCGTCTCTGGTGAAGATGGCCCTCATTGGTCGGATCCCATCGTGTGGAGCCATCCTCTCCTATTGGACAGAACGGAGTAGTGAGTAGTGTTGTAGTAGCTTGACATTTACAGGTAATTTCTGTTTGAGTCGTCATGTGCAGCTTTTACCATGAACGCAATCTCCATGGAAACGGGAGCATCGACAACAACACTTTACAACACAACCCCCACCCCTCCCCAACTCACCCCTCCCCAACTCACCACTTCCCACCCCTCCCCAACTCACCACTTCCCACCCCTCCCCAACTCACCCCTCCCCAACTCACCACTTCCCACCCCCTCCCCAACTCACCACTTCCCACCCCCTCCCCAACTCACCACTTCCCACCCCTCCCCAACTCACCACTTCCCACCCCTCCCCAACTCACCACTTCCCACCCCCTCCCCCAACTCACCACTTCCCATCCCCTCCCCAACTCACCACGACCACCCCTCCCCAACTCACCACTTCCCACCCCCTCCCCAACTCACCACTTCCCACCCCCTCCCCAACTCACCACGACCACCCCCCCCCAACTCACCACGACCACCCCCTCCCCAACTCACCACTTCCCACCCCCCCCCCAACTCACCACGACCACCCCTCCCCAACTCACCACTTCCCACCCCTCCCCAACTCACCACTTCCCACCCCTCCCCAACTCACCACGACCACCCCCTCCCCAACTCACCATGACCACCCCCTCTCCAACTCACCACGACCACCCCCTCCCCAACTCACCACTTCCACCCCTCCCCAACTCACCACTTCCCACCCCAACTCACCACTTCCCACCCCCTCCCCAACTCACCACTTCCCACCCCCTCCCCAACTCACCACTTCCCACCCCCTCCCCAACTCACCACTTCCCACCCCCTCCCCAACTCACCACTTCCCACCCCTCCCCAACTCACCACTTCCCACCCCTCCCCAACTCACCACTTCCCACCCCTCCCCAACTCACCACTTCCCACCCCTCCCCAACTCACCACTTCCCACCCCTCCCCAACTCACCACTTCCCACCCCTCCCCAACTCACCACTTCCCACCCCCTCCCCAACTCACCACTTCCCACCCCTCCCCAACTCACCACTTCCCACCCCTCCCCAACTCACCACTTCCCACCCCCTCCCCAACTCACCACTTCCCACCCCTCCCCAACTCACCACTTCCCACCCCCTCCCCAACTCACCACTTCCCACCCCTCCCCAACTCACCACTTCCCACCCCTCCCCAACTCACCACTTCCCACCCCTCCCCAACTCACCACTTCCCACCCCTCCCCAACTCACCACTTCCCACCCCCTCCCCAACTCACCGCGACCACCTCTCTCTTGCGGGGATCACAAACGCGGAGGCGTCGGTCCTTACAGGTGGTGCAGAATAGGCTGCCATTACGGTTCCAGCTGACGTTGTAGATGAGGTCTGGGTGGTCGTCCATGGAGATGAGGGCCTCGCCAGTCCCCACGTTCCAGATTATTATCAGGTTATCACTGCCTGGGGGAGGGAGAGAGGGAGTAAAAGTGTGTGTGTGTGTGTGTGTACCTGCATTGAGTAGTATGTTGTGTGTGTGTGTGTGTGTGTGTACCTGCAGTGAGTAGTATGTTGCGTGCAGTGGGGTGCCAGGTGACAATGCCAACACGTTTGGAGTGTCCCTCCAGCACCACAATGGGCTCTGATATGGGCTGGGTCCCCATCTGGTCAGGGATCTGCCACACCTGCAGGGGGACACAATACAACGTTACACATATAGGGGGACACAATATAACGTTGCACATATAGGGGGACACAATACAACGTTACACATATAGGGGGACACAATACAACGTTACACATATAAGGGGGACACAATACAACGTTGCACATATAGGGGGACACAATACAACGTTACACCTACAGTAGCAGTCAAACGTTTGGACACATCTACTCATTCAAGGGATTTTCTTTATTTGTACTATTTTCTACATTGTAGGACAATAGTGAAGACATCACAACTATGAAATAACACACATGGGATGATGTAGTAGCCAAAAAAGTGTTACCCAAATCAAAATATATTTTATATTTTAGAATCTTCAAAATAGCCACCCTTTGCCTTGCTGACAGCTTTGCACACTCTTGGCATTCTCTCAACCAGCTGCATGAGGTAGTCACCTGGAATGCATTTCAATTAAAAAGTGTGCCTTGTTAAAAATGTATTTGTGGAATTTGTTTCCCTCTTAATGCGTTTCAGCCAATCAGTTGTGTTGTGACAAGGTAGGGGTGGTATACAGAAGATAGCCCTATTTGGTAAAAGATCAAGTCCATATTATGGCAAGAACAGCTCAAATAAGCAAAGAGCAACAACAGTCCATCATTACTTTAAGACATGAAGGTCAGTCAATGCAGAAAATATCATGAACTTTGAAAGTTTCTTCAAGTGCAGTCGCAAAAACCATGAAGCTCTATGATGAAACTGGCTCTCATGAGGACCACCACAGGAAATGAAGACCCAGAGTTACCTCTGCTGCAGAGGATAAGTTCATTAGGGATACCAGCCTCTGAAATTGCAGCCCAAATAAATGCTTCACAGAGTTCAAGTAAAAGATACATCTCAACATCAACTGTTTAGAGGAGACTGCGTGAATCAGGCCTTCATGGTCGATTTGCTGCAAAGAGACCACTACTAAAGGACACCAATAATAAGAAGAGGCATGTTTGGGCCAAGAAACACGAGCAATGGACATTAGACCAGAGGAAATCTGTCCTTTGGTCTGGTGAGTCCAAAATTGAGATTTTGGGTTCCAACCGCTGCGTCTTTGTGAGCCGCAGAGTAGGTGAACGGATGATCTCCGCATGTGTGGTTCCCACCGTGAAGCATGGAGGAGGAGGAGTGATGGTGCTTTGCTGGTGACACTGTCAGTGATTTATTTAGAATTCAAGGCACACTTAACCAGCATGGCTACCACAGCATTCTGCAGTGATACGCCATCCCATCTGGTTTGCGCTTAGTGGGACTATCATTTGTTTTTCAACAGGAAAATGGCGGTAAATAATAATTTGTTATTTTTAAAAATGTTTTTATGTTTTTTACCCCTTTTTCTCCCCAATGGTGTCCAATTGTTTTAGTAGCTACTATCTTGTCTCATCGCTACAACTCCCATACAAATTGGATGCAGTCTATCACAGTGCAATCCGTTTTGTCACCAAAGCCCCATATACTACCCACCATTGCGACCTGTACGCTCTCGTTGGCTTCATACTCGTCGCCAAACCCACTGGCTCCATGTCATCTACAAGACCCTGCTAGGTAAAGTCCCCCCTGATCTCAGCTCGCTGGTCACCATAGCAGCACCCACCTGTAGCACGCGCTCCAGCAGGTATATCTCTCTAGTCACCCCCAAAACCAATTCTTTCTTTGGCCGCCTCTCCTTCCAGTTCTCTGCTGCCAATGACTGGAACGAACTACAAAAATCTCTGAAACTGGAAACACTTATCTCCCTCACTAGCGTTAAGCACCAACTGTCAGAGCAGCTCACAGATTACTGCACCTGTACATAGCCCACCTATAATTTAGCCCAAACAACTACCTCTTTCCCAACTGTATTTAATTAATTAATTTATTTTGCTCCTTTGCACCCCATTATTTTTATTTCTACTTTGCACATTCTTCCATTGCAAAACTACCATTCCAGTGTTTTACTTGCTATATTGTATTTACTTTGCCACCATGGCCTTTTTTGCCTTTACCTCCCTTCTCACCTCATTTGCTCACATTGTATATAGACTTGTTTATACTGTATTATTGACTGTATGTTTGTTTTACTCCATGTGTAACTCTGTGTCGTTGTATCTGTCGAACTGCTTTGCTTTATCTTGGCCAGGTCGCAATTGTACCTACCTGGTTAAATAAAGGTGAAATAAATAAAATAAAAACAGGCTCGGGAGAGACGAAGGTTGAAAGTCATGCATCCTCCGATACAAAACCCAACCAAGCCGCACTGCTTCTTAACACAGCGCGCATCCAATTCGTGGAGGAAACACTGTGCACCTGGCAACCTGCTTAGCGTGCACTGCGCCCGGCCCCCCACAGGAGTCGCTGGTGCGCGATGAGACAAGGATATCCCTACCGGCCAAACCCTCCCTAACCCGGGCGACACTAGGCCAATTGTGAGTCGCCCAACGGACCTCCCAGTCGCGGCCGGTTACGACAGAGCCTGGGCGCGAACCCAGAGTCTCTGGTGGCACAGCTGGCGCTGCAGTACAGCGCCCTTAACCACTGCGCCACCCGGGAGGCCTAAATCATTTGTTCCTAACTGACTTGCCTAGTTGCCTAGTTAAATAAAAATGTTTATAAAAGCATATGTGAGATCACCTTCAAGACTGTTGGAAAAGCATTCCAGGTGAAGCTGGTTGAGGGAATGCCAAGAGTGTGCAAATCTGTCATCAAGGCAAAGGGTGGCTACTTTCAGGGATCTAATATATAACATATATTTTGATTTGTTT
Source organism: Oncorhynchus tshawytscha (assembly GCF_018296145.1). Classification (NCBI taxonomy): domain Eukaryota; kingdom Metazoa; phylum Chordata; class Actinopteri; order Salmoniformes; family Salmonidae; genus Oncorhynchus; species Oncorhynchus tshawytscha. The sequence continues at coordinate 47,583,206 of NC_056458.1, read as the reverse complement.
AACACTTTTTTTGTGGGGTTGCTACATGTCTGTCTGCCTGCCTGCCTGCCTGCCTGTCTGCCTGTCTGTCTGCCTGTCTGCCTGTCTGTCTGCCTGTCTGTCGCAGTGCTTTATCCCATTACCAGAACAAAGGCATCAGTGTAGTGACACATGGTCTTATGAACATAGCCTGTACTGTACTCCATTCATTCACACAAGCAGCTGTTAGAAGACTGGCAGTACCATCATATGATAGCTACTCCTTGATTTCAATAGATGTTCATTGTCAGAAAATACCCTTGTTTGCATCAACATGTTCTCTCTTTGATAGACACACACACACACACACACACACAAACACACACACACACACACACACAGGAGGTTGGTGGCACCTTAATCAGGGAGGACGGGGCTCGTGGTAATGACTGGAGTGGAATCAGTGGAACGGTATCAAATACATTAAACACAGGAGGTTGGTGGCACCTTAATCAGGGAGGACGGGGCTCGTGGTAATGACTGGAGTGGAATCAGTGGAACGGTATCAAATACATTAAACACAGGAGGTTGGTGGCACCTTAATCAGGGAGGACGGGGCTTGTGGTAATGACTGGAGTGGAATCAGTGGAACGGTATCAAATACATTAAACACAGGAGGTTGGTGGCACCTTAATCAGGGAGGACGGGGCTCGTGGTAATGACTGGAGTGGAATCAGTGGAACGGTATCAAATACATCAAACAACATGGTTTTGATGCCGTTCCATTCGCTCCGTTTCAGACTTTATTATGAGACCCCTCAGCAGCCTCCACGGACGCACACACGTCCTTGTGCTAGCCTTGTGGTGCAAGGCTTTGGTGGACTGTAGCCCTAGAGGGTCTGATAAACCACATTCCTTACACACACACACACACACACACACACACACACACACACACACACACACACACACACACACACACACACACACACACATAGCTTTGATATCTCATCCCTCTCCATCTGCTCACCCTTAGAGGCTCATACCTGTCATCTGATTGGTTGATAAGGGGGGCTCAGGGGCACTATGTTAAAACATGTTAACCAACCAGTGGTTACCCCAACAAAACCCCCAGCCCCGCCCCGCCCCACCCCTTTTCTAAAAGTGCACAGTACTCCTCATGAAGAGCCATGGGATCTTTAGTGTCCACAGAGAGTCAGGATCTTTAGTGACCACAGAGAGTCAGGATCTTTAGTGACCACAGAGAGTCAGGATCTTTAGTGACCACAGAGAGTCAGGATCTTTAGTGACCACAGAGAGTCAGGATCTTTAGTGACCACAGAGAGTCAGGATCTTTAGTGTCCACAGAGAGTCAGGATCTTTAATGACCACAGAGAGTCAGGATCTTTAGTGACCACAGAGAGTCAGGATATTTAGTGACCACAGAGAGTCAGGATCTTTAGTGACCACAGAGAGTCAGGATCTTTAGTGACCACAGAGAGTCAGGATCTTTAGAGACCACAGAGAGTCAGGATATTTAGTGACCACAGAGAGTCAGGATCTTTAGTGACCACAGAGAGTCAGGATATTTAGAGACCACAGAGAGTCAGGATCTTTAGTGACCACAGAGAGTCGGGATCTTTAGTGACCACAGAGAGTCGGGATCTTTAGTGACCACAGAGAGTCGGGATCTTTAGAGACCACAGAGAGTCGGGATCTTTAGTGACCACAGAGAGTCAGGATCTTTAGACACCACAGAGAGTCAGGATCTTTAGTGACCACAGAGAGTCAGGATCTTTAGTGACCACAGAGAGTCAGGATCTTTAGTGACCACAGAGAGTCAGGATCTTTAGTGACCACAGAGAGTCAGGATCTTTAGTGACCACAGAGAGTCAGGATCTTTAGTGACCACAGAGAGTCAGGATATTTAGTGACCACAGAGAGTCAGGATCTTTAGACACCACAGAGAGTCAGGATCTTTAGTGACCACAGAGAGTCAGGATATTTAGTGACCACAGAGAGTCAGGATCTTTAGTGACCACAGAGAGTCAGGATCTTTAGTGACCACAGAGAGTCAGGATCTTTAGTGACCACAGAGAGTCAGGATCTTTAGTGACCACAGAGAGTCAGGATCTTTAGTGACCACAGAGAGTCAGGATCTTTAGTGACCACAGAGAGTCAGGATCTTTAGTGACCACAGAGAGTCAGGATCTTTAGTGACCACAGAGAGTCAGGATCTTTAGTGACCACAGAGAGTCAGGATCTTTTAGTGACCACAGAGAGTCAGGATCTTTAGTGACCACAGAGAGTCAGGATCTTTAGTGACCACAGAGAGTCAGGGATCTTTAGTGACCACAGAGAGTCGGGATCTTTAGTGACCACAGAGAGTCGGGATCTTTAGTGACCACAGAGAGTCGGGATCTTTAGTGACCACAGAGAGTCGGGATCTTTAGTGACCACAGAGAGTCGGGATCTTTAGTGACCACAGAGAGTCAGGATATTTAGTGACCACAGAGAGTCAGGATCTTTAGTGACCACAGAGAGTCAGGATCTTTAATGACCACAGAGAGTCAGGATCTTTAGTGACCACAGAGAGTCAGGATCTTTAGTGACCACAGAGAGTCGGGATCTTTAGTGACCACAGAGAGTCAGGATCTTTAGTGACCACAGAGAGTCAGGATCTTGGTTTGACAGATCAGTAGAAGAACAGCTTGTTGGAAACACTGGCAGTTCATACATGATGTTCATTTACACTACAGTATGAACACACACACACACACACACACACACACACACACACACACACACACACACACACACACACACACACACACACACACACACACACACACACACACTCAGGCTGCCAGCCTTACCATGGCGGTGGTGTCCTCTGAGCAGGATGCCAGGATGTTGTCGTTGTGAGGGCACCAGTCGATGTCCAGGACAGGCCCAGCGTGGCCAGTCACCAACGGGTGGTTCTTATCCAGACGACCCATCTACATCACACAGGACAGGACAGACAGGAGGATGACGTCACGGCACTGTACATAGTCTCTAATTACTGTAGTTAGTTCACTCTACATCCTAGCAACAGCAATAGACATCTAGTTAGTTCACTCTACATCCTAGCAACAACAATATGCATCTAGTTAGTTCACTCTACATCCTAGCAACAACAATATTCATCTAGTTAGTTCACTCTACATCCTAGCAACAACAATATGCATCTAGTTAGTTCACTCTACATCCTAGCAACAACAATATGCATCTAGTTAGTTCACTCTACATCCTAGCAACAACAATAGACATCTAGTTAGTTCACTCTACACCCTAGCGCTCAGCAATATGTATCTATCCTCTAACAACATGGTTACAGTGGGTTGGATTGTAGTAACAAGGGCATTTCCATGTACAAGGCACTAACATATACATTTGGTGTCAAATGAAAGCTAAGAGAGTCTAGGCTATAATTCTCTGAAATTAAAGCATATATAAATGTTTAAAACATGTTCCATTCTGAAAATCAGGGATAAACAAATGCTTTTATTTCTGGTCAAACAGATCGAAAATGTGTCTTAGAAAACAGTAGAGTATAGTTCAGGAGAGCAGATTAGATTAGAGTACATTATAATCTACCGTGTTGTACTGTAATGTACTGTACTGAACTCTACTGCTGTGGTGTCCAAGCCTGTGAAACATAGACGTCTTATGATTGGTACAGATTTGGTCAGGTCAGGACCAACCAAATTTGGTCTTGTTTGCAGGCGGAGCTCATTAAAATAATAGCCCGTGTGTAGAATGATACCAAAACATGCAGAGTAGGATTCTACGTTATTCTCCCTTGTGTACCTATCACCGTGAAGAGAATGACATTCATCATTATGCATTTCTGTATGGTACAGATCAGGAACCCATGATGTTATTCTGTTACCCATGGAATTTCCCACAACCGTCCCCAAAATGTTTATAATACAGTTGATTGTGACAACCAAACCCCACATTCCATGTGACAACCAAACCCCACATTCCATGTGACAACCAAACCCCACATTCCACGTGACAACCAAACCCCACATTCCACGTGACAACCAAACCCCACATTCCACGTGACAACCAAACCCCACATTCCACATGACAACCAAACCCCACATTCCACGTGACAATCAAATCAAATTTATTTATATAGCCCTTCGTACATCAGCTGATATCTCAAAGTGCTGTACAGAAACCCAGCCTAAAACCCCAAACAGCAAGCAATGCAGGTGTAGAAGCACGGTGGCTAGGAAAAACTCCCTAGAAAGGCCAAAACCTAGGAAGAAACCTAGAGAGGAACCAGGCTATGTGGGGTGGCCAGTCCTCTTCTGGTTGTGCCGGGTGGAGATTATAACAGAACATGGCCAAGATGTTCAAATGTTCATAAATGACCAGCATGGTCGAATAATAATAAGGCAGAACAGTTGAAACTGGACCAAACCAGACCCCACATTCCATGTGACAACCAAACCCCACATTCCATGTGAATAACCAAACCCCACATTCCACGTGACAACCAAACCCCACATTCCACGTGACAACCAAACCCCACATTCCATGTGAATAACCAAACCCCACATTCCATGTGACAACCAAACCCCACATTACACCATGTGACAACCAAACCCCACATTCCATGTGAATAACCAAACCCCACATTCCATGTGACAACCAAACCCCACATTCCATGTGAATAACCAAACCCCACATTCCATGTGAATAACCAAACCCCACATTCCACGTGACAACCAAACCCCACATTCCTTGTGAATAACCAAACCCCACATTCCATGTGACAACCAAACCAACCAAACCCCACATTCCATGTGACAACCAAACCCCACATTCCATGTGACAACCAAACCCCACATTCCATGTGACAACCAAACCCCACATTCCATGTGACAACCAAACCCCACATTCCATGTGAATAACCAAACCCCACATTCCATGTGACAACCAAACCAACCAAACCCCACATTCCATGTGACAACCAAACCCCACATTCCATGTGAATAACCAAACCCCACATTCCATGTGACAACCAAACCCCACATTCCATATGACAACCAAACCCCACATTCCATGTGACAACCAAACCAACCAAACCCCACATTCCATGTGACAACCAAACCCCACATTCCACGTGACAACCAAACCCCACATTCCACGTGACAACAAAACCCCACATTCCACGTGACAACCAAACCCCACATTCCACGTGACAACCAAACCCCACATTCCACGTGACAACCAAACCCCACATTCCACGTGACAACAAAACCCCACATTCCACGTGACAACCAAACCCCACATTCCACGTGACAACCAAACCCCACATTCCACGTGACAACCAAACCCCACATTCCACGTGACAACCAAACCCCACATTCCATGTGACAACCAAACCCCACATTCCATGTGACAACCAACTGCAAACATTTACAAAGAAAATACCAACATCATTCAAAAAACCTTCACATTTTGCTGCCTTAAATTTAAATCTAAAAAGAAAGATGTTTTTTTTTCTACACAACCTATTCCACAAGTTTCAAAGTGAAAGAAAATGACATGAACATTTTCCAAATTATTAATAAAAAAAATAAAAAATTGAAGCTGTATTGTGGTGGCAGCCTCATGTTATGGGTATGCTTGTCACTGGCAGAGATTAGGGCGTTTGTTAGGATAAAAATCCACTTGAATGGCGCAAAGCCCATCTAAAACATTTGTGGAAACCGTGCCTCAGTCTTCTGAAAATCTAACCTTGGGATATAGTTCAAATCAAATCAAATCAAATCAAATTTATTTATATAGCCCTTCGTACATCAGCTGATATCTCAAAGTGCTGTACAGAAACCCAGCCTAAAACCCCAAACAGCAAGCAATGCAGGTGTAGAAGCATAGTTGTATTTTCAGCAGGAATACCACCAAATATTTAATACCAAAGACACCAGAATGGCTTGTCCTGAGTGGTCCAGCCGCAGTCCTGACATAAATTTGCTTGAAAACCAGAGACAAGGTTTGATAATTGCTGTCCATCAATGACTCCTAACCAAATTTACTGAGCTTGAGTAATTTTGACAAAAACAATGGAAAAATGTTGCCCTAAGAGTTGTGCGAAGTTGGTTGAATCTTATTCACAATGAATCCCAGCTGTAATGGCTGCCAAAGGAGCTTCCACCAAGTGTTAACTCTGGGCTGAGAAGACACAATGCATCATTGTTCTTTTAGTGTAAGGCAGCTACATGTGAAGACTGTGCAAGTGGTGTGTAGACTTCACTAGCGACTCTAAATTCCCCTCACCTCAATGTTTTGTCATGAATTGACCAGGTGGATGAGTTATTTTAAAGAATTCACACATTTGAACCTTAAAATTATTACACACTGCTGTTAAGATCGGGAGTAATTAGCACTGTGACAACCAACCCTGAGACAACCAACCCCGAGACAACCAACCCCGAGACAACCAACCCCTGAGACAACCAGCCACTGAGATAACCAGCCCCTGAGACAACCAGCCCCTGAGACAACCAGCCCCTGAGACAACCAGCCCCTGAGATAACCAACCCCTGAGAGGACCAACCCATGACATAACCAACCCCTGAGACAACCAACCCATGACATAACCAACCCCTGAGACAACCAACCCATGACATAACCAACCCCTGAGACAACCAACCCATGACATAACCAACCACTGAGACAACCAGCCCCTGAGACAACCAGCCCCTGAGACAACCAGCCCTGAGACAACCAGCCTCTGAGACAACCAACCACTGAGACAACCGACCCCTGAGACAACCAACCCATGACATAACCAACCACTGAGACAACCAGCCCCTGAGACAACCAGCCCCTGAGACAACCAGCCACTGAGACAACCAACCACTGAGACAACCAACCACTGAGACAACCAGCCCCTGAGACAACCAGCCCCTGAGATAACCAACCCCTGACACAACCAACCCCTGACACAACCAACCCCTGACACAACCAACCCCTGACACAACCAACCCGACACAACCAACCCCTGACACAACCAACCCCTGAGACAACCAGTCCCTGAGACAACCAGCCCCTGAGACAACCAGCCCCTGAGATAACCAAACCCTGAGACAACCAGTCCCTGAGACAACCAGCCCCTGAGACAACCGACCCCTGAGAAAACCAGCCCCTGAGACAACCGACCCCTGAGAAAACCAGCCCCTGAGACAACCGACCCCTGAGACAACCAACCCCTGAGACAAAAAGCCCCTGAGATAACCAACCCCTGAGACAACCAACCCCTGAGACAACCAGCCCCTGAGACAACCAGCCCCTGAGACAACCAACCCATTACATAACCAACCCCTGACACAACCAACCCCTGACAACCAACCCATGACATAACCAACCCCTGAGACAACCAACCCATGACATAACCAACCCCTGAGATAACCAACCCCTGAGACAACCAACCCTGAGACAACCAACCCCTGAGACAACCAGCCCCTGAGACAACCAGCCCCTGAGACAACCAGCCCCTGAGACAACCAGCCCCTGAGACAACCAACCCCTGAGACAACCAACCCCTGACACCCAACCCATGAGATAACCAACCCCTGAGACAACCAACCCCTGAGACAACCAACCCTGAGACAACCAGCCCCTGAGACAACCAGCCCCTGAGACAACCAGCCCCTGAGACAACCAGCCCCTGACACAACCAACCCCTGACACAACCAACCCGACACACCCAACCCCTGACACAACCAACCCCTGAGACAACCAGCCCCTGAGACAACCAGTCCCTGAGACAACCAGCCCCCCGAGACAACCAGCCCCTGAGATAACCAGCCCCTGAGACAACCAACCCCTGACACAACCAACCCCTGACACGACCAACCCCTGACACAACCAACCCCTGAGACAACCAGCCCATGAGACAACCAGCCCCTGAGACAACCAGCCCCTGAGACAACCAACCCCTGACACAACCAACCCCTGACACAACCAACCCCTGACACAACCAACCCCTGAGACAACCAACCCCTGAGACAACCAGCCCCTGAGACAACCAGTCCCTGAGACAACCAACCCCTGAGACAACCAACCCCTGAGACAACCAGCCCCTGAGACAACCAGCCCCTGAGACAACCAACCCATGACATAACCAACCCCTGAGACAACCAACCCATGAGATAACCAACCCCTGAGACAATGAGACAACCAACCCATGAGAGGTGTGTATTTATAGCATCGTGAGGTGGTGTTGAAGGGGGAGTTTTTCTTTTGGTTCACCAGGGAGCCAGTGCATGGTGGATGGAGCAGCATAGATACAGTTGAAGTCGGAAGTTTACATACACCTTGGCCAAATACATTTAAACTCAGTTTTTCACAATTCCTGACATCTAATCCTAGTAAATATTCCCTGTCTTAGGTCAGTTATGATCACCACTTTATTTTAAGAATATGAAATGTCAGAATAATAATAGAGAGAATGATTTATTTCAGCTTTTATTTCTTTCATCACATTCCCAGTAGGTCAGAAGTTTACATACACTCAATTAGTATTTGGTAGCATTGCCTTTAAATTGTTTAACTTGGGTGCGTTTTGGGTAGCCTTCCTCAAGCTTCCCACAATAAGTTAGGTGACTTTTGGCCCATTCCTCCTGACAGAACTGGTGGAACTTTGTTTGTAGGGTCAGGTTTGTAGGGCTCCTTGCTCACACATTCTTTTTCAGTTCTGCCCACACATTTTCTATAGGATTGAGGTCAGGGCTTTGTGATGGCCACTCCAATACCTTGACTTTGTTGTCCTTAATCCATTTTGCCACAACATTGGAAGTATGCTTGGGGTCATTGTCCATTTGGAAGACCCATTTGTGACCAAGCTTTAACTTCCTGACTGATGTCTTGAGATGTTGCTTCAATATATACACATCATTGTCCTGCCTCATGACGCCATCTATTTTGTGAAGTGCACCAGTCCCTCCTGCAGCAAAGCACCCCCACAACATGATGCTGCCACCCCCGTGCTTCACGGTTGGGATGGTGTTCTTCGGCTTGCAAGCCTCCCCCTTTTTCCTCCAAACATAACGATGGTCATTATGGCCAAACAGTTCTATTTTTGTTTTTGTTCAGACCCGGTGGCATTTATCCAAAAAGTACGATCTTTGTAGCCATGACATCATTTTCTGGAATTTTCCAAGCTGTTTAAAGGCACAGTCAACTTAGTGTATGTAAACTTCTGACCCACTGGAATTGTGATACAGTGAAATAATCTGTTTCTAAACAATTGTCGGAAAAATGACTTGTGTCATGCACAAAGTAGATGTCCTAACCGACTTTCCAAAACTATAGTTTGTTAACAAGAAATTCTTGGAGTGGTTAAAAAACGAGTTTTTTATGACTCCAACCTAATTGTATGTAAACCTCCGACATCAACTGTATATATAGAATCTCCATCCATCTATTATATAACCATGTCTATCTCTCCCTCTCTCCTACTCTGCTTCCCTCTGTCCATCCGTCTATTATATAACCATGTCTATCTCTCCCTCTCTCCTACTCTGCTTCCCTCTGTCCATCCGTCTATTATATAACCATGTCTATCTCCACCTCTCTCCTACTCTGCTTCCCTCTGTCCATCCGTCTAATATATAAACATGTCTATCTCTCCCTCTCTCCTACTCTGCTTCCCTCTGTCCATCCGTCTAATATATAACCATGTCTATCTCTCCCTCTCTCCTACTCTGCTTCCCTCTGTCCATCCGTCTAATATATAACCATGTCTATCTCTCCTACTCTGCTTCCCTCTGTCCATCCGTCTAATATATAACCATGTCTATCTCCACCTCTCTCCTACTCTGCTTCCCTCTGTCCATCCGTCTAATATATAACCATGTCTATCTCTCCCTCTCTCCTACTCTGCTTCCCTCTGTCCATCCGTCTAATATATAACCATGTCTATCTCTCCCTCTCTCCTACTCTGCTTCCCTCTGTCCATCCGTCTAATATATAACCATGTCTATCTCTCCCTCTCTCCTACTCTGCTTCCCTCTGTCCATCCGTCTATTATATAACCATGTCTATCTCCACCTCTCTGAATTGAAGAGGATATTCAGCCACGTCAGTCTGCTCCTCAAATGTCTATCTCTCCCTCTCTCCTACTCTGCTTCCCTCTGTCCATCCGTCTAATAATAACATACACCTTGGATGGAGAGAGATAGCGGCAGTGTTCATTTCATGGATCTCTCTCTCTCTCCACCTCTCTCTCTCTCTCCTCTTCTCTCTCCTTGGATCTCTCTCTCTCTCTCTCTCTCTCTCTCTCTCTGTCTCTGTCTCTGTCTCTGTCTCTGTCTCTGTCTCTGTGCATGCTGGGAGTTTTTGGAGTTTGAGTGTTTGGTGTGGAAAGCTCTATCCTAACTAACTTTCTTTATTCTTTTCTTTACATGTTATTTTCTATGGTGGAGGGTTAATGCAATATTTGTTTTTAGCGGTATCCAAAGTTTTTTTTCAAAGTTAGGGTGGAAGAGGACAGAGTAACTTTCCTGGGGGTTGGAAGGTGTAGTGTGCGCAATGGCTTCTCAGCCTAGCGCGGAGGAGACGCTGTCGATATGGCATGGATTCAGGTGTGTTCCTGAGAACGGAGTTAAGGTGGAGGAGGTTCTGCTCGCGGTCGGTGAACAGGTAGGAGCTGAGTTTATACATTCTGCTTCTAGAATGAACAAAGCTGTGGTTGTGTTCATGAAAAGGGCTAATTTGGTCGGTAGGCTAATTGCTAGCGGAATATTTGTAAGGGATGTGTTGGTGTCAATTTCACCTCTCTCTACCCCTTCAACAAGAGTTGTAGTGGCAAATTTGCCTCCGTTTATTACGGATGATCAAATTAGGAAAGAGCTGAGTCGTTTTGGTAAGTTTGCTAGCGGTTTCCGTGTACTGTCAGCAGGTTTTCAGGCAGATGCCGTTAAGCACGTTGTTTCGTTCCGGAGGCAAGTGTTTATGTTTCTGAACAACAATGAGCAACAGCTAAATGTGCATTTTAAAGTGAGGCATGGGGAGGGGCTCTATGCAGGTTTTGCCAGCACAGATAGTCTACGGTGTTTTGAATGTGGGGATTTGGGGCACAAGAGTTTTGCGTGCCCACATAAAGGCCATAGACAAGATGAGGGTACAAGCGCAAGTGGGGGAAATCGAGGTCAAAATGCAGGGGGTAAGGAGATGCAGACAGCAGAGGCTGGGCCTAGTCAGTCTAGAGATGGTGGTGTAGATGAGGCTGGGTCTAGTCAGGCTAGAGATGGTGGAGAAGCAGAGGCTGGGTCTAGTCAGGCTAGAGATGGTGGAGAAGCAGAGGCTGGGTCTAGTCAGGCTAGAGATGGTAGGGTAGTGGAGGCTGGGTCTAGTCAGGCTAGAGATGGTGGAGAAGCAGAGGCTGGGTCTAGTCAGGCTAGAGATGGTAGGGTAGTGGAGGCTGGGTCTAGTCAGGCTAGAGATGGTGGAGAAGCAGAGGCTGGGTCTAGTCAGGCTAGAGATGGTGGGGTAGCTGAGGCTGGGCCTAGACATGCTATGGAGGGTGGTGCAGATGATGCTGGGCCGAGTCATGCTTTGGAGGGTGGTGTAGCTGAGGCTGGCCCTAGTCATGCTATGGAGGGTGGTGTAGCTGAGGCTGGCCCTAGTCATGCTATGGAGGGTGGTGCAGATGATACTGCGTCTAGTCAGGTTATTCTAGTGGATGAGGAGAGTATAGTGGGGAAGTGTAAGAGATTAGGGGGAGGAGGAGGGTGTCAAGAGGAAAAGGAAAAAGGGTGTGGACAAAGGCACCATGGAAATGTTGCCTGTTGCTGTGGGTGAGGCCCTAACCAGAGAGAAAGGGCAGGTGGTCAGGGTGGGAGATAGAGAAGAGGAGGAAAGTGAGTCTGAGGAAGAGGATGAGGAGTTATTTTTTCAGACTCCTCTTCAATTGGCCCGGAGCTGACAGCCAGTCAACCAGAGGGGTCTAAGTACACGTTGAGAGAACTGACAAGGTTCCTGAATGAGACTAAGGGGAAAAAGTTAATCTTGAGGCTTTTTTTCCTGATCCTAGAAAGTTTGTAAGATCAGTACAACATGCTATGACAAATGAGGGGCATGGTGTCCTCTCACCCAGGAAACGGTTTAGGTTGAGGAAGTGGGTCACAACAGTGCGTAAAGGTTTACCTTCAGACACTGTTTAAATGTTTAATTTCTTACTGACACTGGGGCTTTTTGAGCTTTGCTATTTGGTCTATTTCTCTGCTGGCTTTTCTCCCACTTCTTATGGAGACTCTTCGGGTAGGCTCGCTCAATATAAATGGCGCCAGAGATGCGGGAAAGAGGAGTGTGTTGGGTGAATATGTAAAACAAAAAAAAGTACAGGTGTTGTTTCTGCAGGAGACGCATAGTGATGTGGTGAATGAAGTTGATTGGGGGCTCTGGTGGAAAGGGGCAAGTGTGTTGAGCCATGGGACAAATCTTAGTGCAGGGGTGGCAGTCCTTTTTGCACCGGGTCTGGCTGTAAAAATTTGCTCCTCAAAGGAGGTGTGTAGGGGTAGGTTGCTTGTTGTTAAAGCAGAAATTAACAACATGTGTTTTGTCTTTATAAATGTGTATGCGCCTAACACAGGGAGAGAAAGAGGGGTTCTATTTGGGAGTCTTAGACAGGAACTCTCACAAGTAGCGCCTGAGGAGACGCTGGTGATCGGAGGTGACTGGAACTGTACAATGGATTTTACAAAAGACAGAAATGGGGAAGAGCCTCATTCAGTGTCAGTGGGAGTGTTAAGGGATATCTTTAATCAGTTTGACCTAGTGGATGTTTGGAGAACTAAACATCCAAACACAAGACAGTATACGTGGGTGAAGGTTTTGGGGCTAGGGTGAGTGCAGCTCGACTTGATCGTTTTTACATGTCCAGGAATCAGAGCAATAGGCTGCTGGGTGCTACCATTCTCCCAGTGGGGTTTTCGGATCACCACATAACCATGGCTCGGCTGTCTATTTCACCAGGGCCCCGGCAGGCATCTTATTGGAAGTTCAATGTAAAGCTCTTACAAGATGCCACTTTTTGCTCAGGTTTCCAGACTTTTTGGGAAAGATGGGGGCAGCGAAGAGAGGAGTATGAGTCTCTGAGTCAATGGTGGGATGTGGGGAAAGTGCAAATTCGGCTTTTCTGTCAACAGTACACAGCTCTCTCATCCTCAGAGGCTAGGAGAGTATTGGGGGAACTAGAGCGGTGTATTAGTGAGATGGAGGTAGAGATGGTGGGGCAAGGCAATGTAGGCCTCCAGGCTAACTTAGCCGAATTACGTAGGGACCTGGGCAGTTTTTTCCAGGTTAAAGCAAAGGGAGCACTTGTAAGAGCTAGGTTCTCCATGCTCAAGGAGATGGATGCTCCCAGCTCCTTCTTCTTTGGTTTGGAAAGACAGAGCAGTGAAGCCAAGGGTATGCATTGTCTACGGCTGTCTGATGGGCGGGTGACCTCTGTGGTGGGGGAGATGCGGGAGCGGACTGTGGAGTTTTATACTGAATTGTATAGGGCAGAAATGTGTGATCCTATGTGTGCTCAGGTCTTGTTCGCAGGACTCCCTAAGCTCTCTCGGGCACAGAGGGATGAAATGGACATTCCTCTGTTGTCACATGAACTGGCAGAGGCAGTAACCCAGATGTCCCCGGTCGTGCACCCGGGGTCGATGGACTTCCAGTGGAATTTTACAAAAAATTCTGGGGAACAATTGGACAGGATTTCTTTTGCGTGTTGCGTGAATGCGTCGGGGTAGGAGAGTTGCCGATGAGCTGCCGTCGGGCGGCTCTGACTCTCCTGCCCAAAAAAGGGGACTTGTGTGAACTTAAGAACTGGAGGCCTGTGGCATTACTCTGTGCGGACTACAAGATTTTTGCCAAGGTCCTCTCTAACAGACTGAAGTCCCATCTGGACTCTATAATACACAAGGACCAGACATATTGTGTACCGGGACGCTCAATCACGGACAACTTGTTCTTGATTAGGGACATGTTGGACTTGTCGAGAGGTTCTAATGTGAACTTTGGACTGGTCTCTTTAGATCAAGAGAAGGCTTTTGATAGAGTGGATCATGAGTATCTGTTTAATGTGATGTCTGTGTTTGGGTTTGGGAAGAGTTTTGTGACCTGTGTGAAGCTGTTGTATGCTGGGGCGTCATGTATGGTTAAGGTGGGAGGGGGCTCAGTAGGCCAGTCTGGGTGAGACGGGGCATTAGACAAGGATGCCCTCTATCTGGGCAGCTGTACACACTAGCCATTGAGCCTTTTTTAGGACTGCTACGCAGGAGACTGCGGGGAGTGTGCTGGACAGGCATGGATGTGGTGACAGGAATAGCAGTCTCAGCATATGCAGATGATGTTTCTGTGATGGTCAGGGATGGGCAAGATATGCAGGAACTAGAGACCAGTCTGAAGGTGTACGAGGGAGCTTCATCAGCTAAGGTAAACTGGGGAAAGAGCAAAGCTCTGTTATGTGGGGCATGGGGGGATAGGGCTCCTCCTCTGCTTCCAGGGGGTTTGCAGTGGGGTTGTGAAGGGCTTAAAGTGTTGGGGGTGTACCTGGGCTCGGAGAGGTGGGTCAGCAAGAACTGGGAGGGGCTGTCACAGGCAGTGGTGTCAAGACTGGCCAGGTGGAGGTGGCTCCTGTCCCAAGTGTCATATAGAGGGAGGGTGCTGATAATCAACAACCTGGTGGCATCTTCCTTGTGGCATAAACTGGCTGTCCTCAACCCCCCGCCGGTCTGCTTGCAGACCTGCAACGCAAGCTGGTGGACTTCTTTTGGTCGGGACATCACTGGCTGAAGGCAGCAGTTTTGTACATGACCGTCCACGAAGGAGGACAGGGCCTGGTGGAACTGGAGAGCAGGATGGCTGCTTTCCGACTAAAGGCGGTGCAGAGACTGCTGTACCACACTGATGTTGGCTGGAGGGAACCAGCATGCGCGCTGCTGAGGAGAGCTGGCGGATTAGGGTTGGACCGGCAGCTGTTCCTCATGAAGCTGGAGAGGCTGAGTACAGCAGGTCTCTCAGAGTTTTACTCTGCGGTGCTGAGGGCCTGGCAGCTGCTAAGGCCCACACGAGAAGGGGGTGTGGAGCCTGGGCAGTGGGTGTGGGAGGAGCCTATCTTCCACACAACCCAGCCATCCCTTTGAGATCGGTTCAGTCGGCCACCCTGCAGAGGCAACTGATGGCAGGGGGTTTTACAAAGGCTGGGTGACCTGAGACTGCTGGGAGAGGAGGGGTGGAAAACCCCGGAGGTCTTGGCGCAACAAACAGGAATAACGTCTCTTAGGCTGCTGGAGAGATTCCTGGAGGAGGTCCAGGAGGCACTGTCTGAGCCGGTAAGGGGGTGTTTGAGAGGCCAAAGGGAGAGGGGCCACCAATGTTCCCGCCACTGCAGGTGACGGCAGAGACTGGAGACTGGCAAGGGGGTCTGGAGGACTTGTTAGATTTTAACACTCCGAGCCTGGGGAGTTTGAGGGGGTGGAGGTAAAGCCCTCTACAACCTCTGCGTTAAGGTTAGGAGCATTAGAAGCCTAACAGGAGTGAAGGCTCATCAGTGGCAGGGGGTATGTGGGGCGGAGAGTATGGTGGGTTTTAGATGGAGGGCGCTCTACAAACCCCCAGTACCAAAGAGGTCAGGGGACCTCCAGTGGAGGGTTCTTCATGGAGCCCTGGCCACTAACAGCTGGTTGGCACGGGTTGATCCGGGAATTGGGCAGGGGTGTCCTTTCTGTCAAATGAAAGAAACTGTAATTCATGTGTTTTCTGTGTGCACCAGGTTAATGCCATTAATGTCTCTGTTGGAATGTCTGTGTGACAGGTTGGGGGTGGTTTTTGCTGTTGGGATGTTTATAATGGGATACAGGTATTCGAGTAAGGAGAAAGAAAAATGTGTTTTGTTGAATTTTCTGTTTGCTCAGGCAAAGTTAGCTATTTGGCTAACAAGGAGGAACAGGGTCAAAGGTGGGGGATAACAGACCCTTTACTACTGTTTAATGGGATGGTCTCTGCGCGCCTTAGGGTTGAGTTTGAGTTCTATAAAATGATCAAATGTGTGGAGATGTTTGAGGAGATATGGTGTGTTGGGGGGCTGTCTGTATTGCTGGGGAAGGTGCATGCTGGGAGTTTTTGGAGTTTGAGTGTTTGGTGTGGAAAGCTCTATCCTAACTAACTTTCTTGATTTTTTCTTTACATGTTATTTTCTATGGTGGAGGGTTAATGCAATATTTGTTTTTAGCGGTATCCAAAGTTTTTTTTCAAAGTTAGGGTGGAAGAGGACAGAGTAACTTTCCTGGGGGTTGGAAGGTGTAGTGTGCGCAATGGCTTCTCAGCCTAGCGCGGAGGAGACGCTGTCGATACAGCATGGATTCAGGTGTGTTCCTGAGAACGGAGTTAAGGTGGAGGAGGTTCTGCTCGCGGTCGGTGAACAGGTAGGAGCTGAGTTTATACATTCTGCTTCTAGAATGAACAAAGCTGTGGTTGTGTTCATGAAAAGGGCTAATTTGGTCGGTAGGCTAATTGCTAGCGGAATATTTGTAAGGGATGTGTTGGTGTCAATTTCACCTCTCTCTACCCCTTCAACAAGAGTTGTAGTGGCAAATTTGCCTCCGTTTATTACGGATGATCAAATTAGGAAAGAGCTGAGTCGTTTTGGTAAGTTTGCTAGCGGTTTCCGTGTACTGTCAGCAGGTTTTCAGGCAGATGCCGTTAAGCACGTTGTTTCGTTCAGGAGGCAAGTGTTTATGTTTCTGAACAATAATGAGCAACAGCTAAATGTGCATTTTAAAGTGAGGCATGGGGAGGGGCTCTATGCAGGTTTTGCCAGCACAGATAGTCTACGGTGTTTTGAATGTGGGGATTTGGGGCACAAGAGTTTTGCGTGCCCACATAAAGGCCATAGACAAGGTGAGGGTGTAAGCGCAAGTGGGGGAAATCGAGTCAAAATGCAGGGGTAAGGAGATGCAGACAGCAGAGGCTGGGCCTAGTCAGTCTAGAGATGGTGGTGTAGATGAGGCTGGGCCTAGTCAGGCTAGAGATGGTAGGGTAGTGGAGGCTGGGTCTAGTCAGGCTAGAGATGGTGGAGAAGCAGAGGCTGGGTCTAGTCAGGTTAGAGATGGTGGGGTAGCTGAGGCTGGGCCTAGACATGCTATGGAGGGTGGTGCAGATGATGCTGGGCTGAGTCATGCTATGGAGGGTGGTGTAGCTGAGGCTGGCCCTAGTCATGCTATGGAGGGTGGTGTAGCTGAGGCTGGCCCTAGTCATGCTATGGAGGGTGGTGCAGATGATCATGCTATGGAGGGTGGTGCAGATGATACTGCGTCTAGTCAGGTTATTCTAGTGGATGAGGAGAGTATAGTGGGGAAGTGTAAGAGATTAGGGGGAGGAGGAGGGTGTCAAGAGGAAAAGGAAAAAGGGTGTGGACAAAGGCACCATGGAAATGTTGCCTGTTGCTGTGGGTGAGGCCCTAACCAGAGAGAAAGGGCAGGTGGTCAGGGTGGGAGATAGAGAAGAGGAGGAAAGTGAGTCTGAGGAAGAGGATGAGGAGTTATTTTTTCAGACTCCTCTTCAATTGGCCCGGAGCTGACAGCCAGTCAAACAGAGGGGTCTAAGTACACGTTGAGAGAACTGACAAGGTTCCTGAATGAGACTAAGGGGAAAAAAGTTAATCTTGAGGCTTTTTTTCCTGATCCTAGAAAGTTTGTAAGATCAGTACAACATGCTATGACAAATGAGGGGCATGGTGTCCTCTCACCCAGGAAACGGTTTAGGTTGAGGAAGTGGGTCACAACAGTGCGTAAAGGTTTACCTTCAGACACGTTTTAAATGTTTAATTTCTTACTGACACTGGGGCTTTTTGAGCTTTGCTATTGGTCTATTTCTCTGCTGGCTTTTCTCCCACTTCTTATGGAGACTCTCTTCGGGTAGGCTCGCTCAATATAAATGGCGCCAGAGATGCGGGAAAGAGGAGTGTGTTGGGTGAATATGTAAAACAAAAAAAAGTACAGGTGTTGTTTCTGCAGGAGACGCATAGTGATGTGGTGAATGAAGTTGATTGGGGGCTCTGGTGGAAAGGGGCAAGTGTGTTGAGCCATGGGACAAATCTTAGTGCAGGGGTGGCAGTCCTTTTTGCACCGGGACTGGCTGTAAAAATTTGCTCCTCAAAGGAGGTGTGTAGGGGTAGGTTGCTTGTTGTTAAAGCAGAAATTAACAACATGTGTTTTGTCTTTATAAATGTGTATGCGCCTAACACAGGGAGAGAAAGAGGGGTTCTATTTGGGAGTCTTAGACAGGAACTCTCACAAGTAGCGCCTGAGGAGACGCTGGTGATCGGAGGTGACTGGAACTGTACAATGGATTTTACAAAAGACAGAAATGGGGAAGAGCCTCATTCAGTGTCAGTGGGAGTGTTAAGGGATATCTTTAATCAGTTTGACCTAGTGGATGTTTGGAGAACTAAACATCCAAACACAAGACAGTATACGTGGGTGAAGGTTTTTGGGGCTAGGGTGAGTGCAGCTCGACTTGATCGTTTTTACATGTCCAGGAATCAGAGCAATAGGCTGCTGGGTGCTACCATTCTCCCAGTGGGGTTTTCGGATCACCACATAACCATGGCTCGGCTGTCTATTTCACCAGGGCCCCGGCAGGCATCTTATTGGAAGTTTAATGTAAAGCTCTTACAAGATGCCACTTTTTGCTCAGGTTTCCAGACTTTTTGGGAAAGATGGGGGCAGCGAAGAGAGGAGTATGAGTCTCTGAGTCAATGGTGGGATGTGGGGAAAGTGCAAATTCGGCTTTTCTGTCAACAGTACACAGCTCTCTCATCCTCAGAGGCTAGGAGAGTATTGGGGGAACTAGAGCGGTGTATTAGTGAGATGGAGGTAGAGATGGTGGGGCAAGGCAATGTAGGCCTCCAGGCTAACTTAGCCGAATTACGTAGGGACCTGGGCAGTTTTTTCCAGGTTAAAGCAAAGGGAGCACTTGTAAGAGCTAGGTTCTCCATGCTCAAGGAGATGGATGCTCCCAGCTCCTTCTTCTTTGGTTTGGAAAGACAGAGCAGTGAAGCCAAGGGTATGCATTGTCTACGGCTGTCTGATGGGCGGGTGACCTCTGTGGTGGGGGAGATGCGGGAGCGGACTGTGGAGTTTTATACTGAATTGTATAGGGCAGAAATGTGTGATCCTATGTGTGCTCAGGTCTTGTTCGCAGGACTCCCTAAGCTCTCTCGGGCACAGAGGGATGAAATGGACATTCCTCTGTTGTCACATGAACTGGCAGAGGCAGTAACCCAGATGTCCCCGGTCGTGCACCCGGGGTCGATGGACTTCCAGTGGAATTTTACAAAAAATTCTGGGGAACAATTGGACAGGATTTCTTTTGCGTGTTGCGTGAATGCGTCGGGGTAGGAGAGTTGCCGATGAGCTGCCGTCGGGCGGCTCTGACTCTCCTGCCCAAAAAAGGGGACTTGTGTGAACTTAAGAACTGGAGGCCTGTGGCATTACTCTGTGCGGACTACAAGATTTTTGCCAAGGTCCTCTCTAACAGACTGAAGTCCCATCTGGACTCTATAATACACAAGGACCAGACATATTGTGTACCGGGACGCTCAATCACGGACAACTTGTTCTTGATTAGGGACATGTTGGACTTGTCGAGAGGTTCTAATGTGAACTTTGGACTGGTCTCTTTAGATCAAGAGAAGGCTTTTGATAGAGTGGATCATGAGTATCTGTTTAATGTGATGTCTGTGTTTGGGTTTGGGAAGAGTTTTGTGACCTGTGTGAAGCTGTTGTATGCTGGGGCGTCATGTATGGTTAAGGTGGGAGGGGGCTCAGTAGGCCAGTCTGGGTGAGACGGGGCATTAGACAAGGATGCCCTCTATCTGGGCAGCTGTACACACAGCCATTGAGCCTTTTTTAGGACTGCTACGCAGGAGACTGCGGGGAGTGTGCTGGACAGGCATGGATGTGGTGACAGGAATAGCAGTCTCAGCATATGCAGATGATGTTTCTGTGATGGTCAGGGATGGGCAAGATATGCAGGAACTAGAGACCAGTCTGAAGGTGTACGAGGGAGCTTCATCAGCTAAGGTAAACTGGGGAAAGAGCAAAGCTCTGTTATGTGGGGCATGGGGGATAGGGCTCCTCCTCTGCTTCCAGGGGTTTGCAGTGGGGTTGTGAAGGGCTTAAAGTGTTGGGGGTGTACCTGGGCTCGGAGAGGTGGGTCAGCAAGAACTGGGAGGGGCTGTCACAGGCAGTGGTGTCAAGACTGGCCAGGTGGAGGTGGCTCCTGTCCCAAGTGTCATATAGAGGGAGGGTGCTGATAATCAACAACCTGGTGGCATCTTCCTTGTGGCATAAACTGGCTGTCCTCAACCCCCCCGCCGGTCTGCTTGCAGACCTGCAACGCAAGCTGGTGGACTTCTTTTGGTCGGGACATCACTGGCTGAAGGCAGCAGTTTTGTACATGACCGTCCACGAAGGAGGACAGGGCCTGGTGGAACTGGAGAGCAGGATGGCTGCTTTCCGACTAAAGGCGGTGCAGAGACTGCTGTACCACACTGATGTTGGCTGGAGAGAACCAGCATGCGCGCTGCTGAGGAGAGCTGGCGGATTAGGGTTGGACCGGCAGCTGTTCCTCATGAAGCTGGAGAGGCTGAGTACAGCAGGTCTCTCAGAGTTTTACTCTGCGGTGCTGAGGGCCTGGCAGCTGCTAAGGCCCACACGAGAAGGGGGTGTGGAGCCTGGGCAGTGGGTGTGGGAGGAGCCTATCTTCCACAACCCAGCCATCCCTTTGAGATCGGTTCAGTCGGCCACCCTGCAGAGGCAACTGATGGCAGGGGGTTTACAAAGGCTGGGTGACCTGAGACTGCTGGGAGAGGAGGGGTGGAAAACCCCGGAGGTCTTGGCGCAACAAACAGGAATAACGTCTCTTAGGCTGCTGGAGAGATTCCTGGAGGAGGTCCAGGAGGCACTGTCTGAGCCGGTAAGGGGGGTGTTTGAGAGGCCAAAGGGAGAGGGGCCACCAATGTTCCCGCCACTGCAGGTGACTGCAGAGACTGGAGACTGGCAAGGGGGTCTGGAGGACTTGTTAGATTTTAACACTCCGAGCCTGGGGAGTTTGAGGGGGTGGGAGGTAAAGCCCTCTACAACCTCTGCGTTAAGGTTAGGAGCATTAGAAGCCTAACAGGAGTGAAGGCTCATCAGTGGCAGGGGGTATGTGGGGCGGAGAGTATGGTGGGTTTTAGATGGAGGGCGCTCTACAAACCCCCAGTACCAAAGAGGTCAGGGGACCTCCAGTGGAGGGTTCTTCATGGAGCCCTGGCCACTAACAGCTGGTTGGCACGGGTTGATCCGGGAATTGGGCAGGGGTGTCCTTTCTGTCAAATGAAAGAAACTGTAATTCATGTGTTTTCTGTGTGCACCAGGTTAATGCCATTAATGTCTCTGTTGGAATGTCTGTGTGACAGGTTGGGGGTGGTTTTTGCTGTTGGGATGTTTATAATGGGATACAGGTATTCGAGTAAGGAGAAAGAAAAATGTGTTTTGTTGAATTTTCTGTTTGCTCAGGCAAAGTTAGCTATTTGGCTAACAAGGAGGAACAGGGTCAAAGGTGGGGGATAACAGACCCTTTACTACTGTTTAATGGGATGGTCTCTGCGCGCCTTAGGGTTGAGTTTGAGTTCTATAAAATGATCAAATGTGTGGAGATGTTTGAGGAGATATGGTGTGTTGGGGGGCTGTCTGTATTGCTGGGGAAGATGTTTTGGATATACGGTTGTAGGAGAGGGTTTTTATTTTTTTATTTTAGGAGTGGGGGTGAGTTTTAAATGAATTGAGAATGTCTCAATAAAGAAAGACTCTCTCTCTGTCTCTGTCTCTCTCTCTCTCTCTGTCTCTCTCTCTCTCTCTCTCTCTCTCTCTCTCTCTCTCTCTCTCTCTCTCTCTCTCTCTCTCTCTCTCTCTCTCTCTCTCTCTCTCTCTCTCTCTCTCTCTCTCTCTCTCTCTCTCTCTCTCTCTCTCTCTCTCTCTCTCACATTGATGTGTGAGGATAGACTGAGGAGACTCTCTCTCACGGAGCTTTGTCCTCCATAGACAGACAGGAGAAGACAGATAACACCAAAAACACATACCTCACTAGACTTCAACAACAGCTGAATTAATCCCCTAGCAAGGACATGTATACAGACTGAATAAGGTTACCAACACAGCCTGTTACCGACACAGCCTGTTACCAACACAATATGTTACCAACACATCCTGTTACCAACACACTATTTTACCAACAATGTCTGTTACCAACACAGCCTGTTACCAACAATGTCTGTTACCAACACAGCCTGTTACCAACACAGCCTGTTACCAACACACTCTGTTACCAACACAGCCTGTTACAAACACAGCCTGTTACCGAAACACAGCCTGTTACCAACATAGCCTGTTACCAACACAGCCTGTTACCAACACAGCCTGTTACCAACACAATATGTTACCAACACACTCTGTTACCAACACAGCCTGTTACCAACCCAGCCTGTTACCAACACACCCTGTTACCAACACAGCCTGTTACCAACACAGCCTGTTACCAACATAGCACAGCCTGTTACAAACACACTCTGTTACCAACGCAGCCTGTTACCGACGCAGCCTGTTACCAACATAGCCTGTTACCGACACAGCCTGTTACCGACACAGCCTGTTACAAACACAGCCTGTTACCGAAACACAGCCTGTTACCAACATAGCCTGTTACCAACACAGCCTGTTACCAACACAGCCTGTTACCAACACAGCCTGTTACCAACACAGCCTGTTACCAACACAATATGTTACCAACACACTCTGTTACCAACATAGCCTGTTACCAACATAGCCTGTTACCAACACACTCTGTTACCAACACACTCTGTTACCAACACAATATGTTACCAACACACTCTGTTACCAACATAGCCTGTTACCAACATAGCCTGTTACCAACACAATATGTTACCAACACACTCTGTTACCGACACAGCCTGTTACCGACACAGCCTGTTACCGACACAGCCTGTTACCGACACAGCCTGTTACCGACACAGCCTGTTACCAACACAGCCTGTTACCAACACCCGCATAAAAACAAAAAGAAGGTTTCATGGTGTTCTATTGCTATATTGATGCAATACATTTATTAATTAGCCAACGTTTCTGCTTATACATAGCTGCTTTATTGAGGAACGTTTCTTACTAACACTGTGATACGTGGTTGCCTTACCTGGCTACCTTGAGATGAATGATGTGGTTGCCTCACCTAGCTACCTTGAGGTGAATGATGTGGTTGTCTCACCTGGCTACCTTGAGATGAATGATGTGGTTGCCTTACCTAGCTACCTTGAGATGAATGATGTGGTTGCCTCACCTGGCTACCTTGAGATGAATGATGTGGTTGCCTCACCTGGCTACCTTGAGATGAATGATGTGGTTGTCTCATCTGGCTACCTTGAGGTGAATGATGTGGTTGCCTCATCTGGCTACCTTGAGATGAATGATGTGGTTGTCTCACCTAGCTACCTTGAGGTGAATGATGTGGTTGCCTCACCTGGCTACCTTGAGATGAATGATGTGGTTGTCTCATCTGGCTACCTTGAGGTGAATGATGTGGTTGCCTCATCTGGCTACCTTGAGATGAATGATGTGGTTGTCTCACCTGGCTACCTTGAGATGAATGATGTGGTTGTCTCACCTGGCTACCTTGAGATGAATGATGTGGTTGTCTCACCTGGCTACCTTGAGATGAATGATGTGGTTGTCTCACCTGGCTACCTTGAGATGAATGATGTGGTTGTCTCACCTGGCTACCTTGAGGTGAATGATGTGGTTGTCTCACCTGGCTACCTTGAGGTGAATGATGTGGTTGTCTCACCTGGCTACCTTGAGGTGAATGATGTGGTTGTCTCACCTGGCTACCTTGAGATGAATGATGTGGTTGTCTCACCTAGCTACCTTGAGATGAATGATGTGGTTGCCTTATCTGGCTACCTTGAGATGAATGCACTAACTGTAAGTCTCTCTGGATAAGAGTGTATGCTAAATGAGTAAAATCTCATGTAAAAATGTTGGGCCAATTGTGCGCCACTCTATGGGACTCCCAAGCACGGCCGGTTGTGGTACAGCCTGGAATCGAACCAGGGTCTGTAGTGATACCTCTAGCACTGAGATGCAGTGCCTTAGACCACTGTGCCACTCGGGAGCCCAAGTATACTCATCTAGCTATACTTATTTATATAGCTATACTTATGTAGCTATACTTATGTAGCTATACTTATTAATCTGTACTTATGTAGCTATACATATTAATCTATACTTATGTAGCTATACTTATTAATCTATACTTATTTATATAGCTATACTTATCTAGCTATACTTATTTATATAGCTATACTTATCTAGCTATACTTATTTATATAGCTATACTTATCTAGCTATACTTATTTATATAGCTATACTTATTTATCTATACTTATGAAGCTATACTTATTCCCTGTAGTTCTATTGTTTCTGTGTGTTCTTCCCTGTGGAATGAAACAGGTGCAGAACTTTGCTCTGGTGAACAAAGCAACCACTAGAGAGAAGACCCCTAATAAGGGTGAAAGGTGAGGCTCAGGGGCGTAGAGATTACTGTACACACACACACAGAGGCATTAGAGGCGTAGCGACGTTAGCACATTGTGTTCTGGTTGAATCCTGATCCCTGTCGTTGAGTTGATTTCAATGGGTCACACATTTTTGACATATTGTGAGTTGTCCCTATCCTATCCCATTTTTGGTTAGCAGTGGCTATAACGTTAAAATAGTTTTACTAGTGGCTTTGGAAACCATGGATGACTGTCTGTCGGCCCATAGACTTGCTTTCAAATACAGGTAAAGGTCAAGAACAGATACCCTTGACCTCCAGACCCATCCCTCAGCTGTTAACCAAAAGAAGTGGTAGGGTTACTGCTTTGCTATTAGTTTAAACTGCGGATTGCTCCTTCAAAGAGCTGACTGACCTTAGAGAGGGGCAGGACGAGGAAGGCTCCGCCCCCGCTGGACTCCACGATGACGGCCAGGAACTTTGGGTTGACGGCACAGAACGAGCTGTCCCACGTCACCTTGGAAACGCGTATGTCATCGTAGCCCTGCTCCGTCTTCACCGCCTGGCCAAAGACGTGTCGGAACTTACTCTGTCGTACGATGCTGCGACTCATCGCTATAGAGACGAGGGAGGGAGTGGTCGGGGGAGAGATAAAGTTGAGTGGGAGAGGGTAAGACAAAGATGTAGGTGGGGGGGGAGAGAGATTGACAATCTCAGAAATCAGAAATGCAATTTCCATCAATCAATCATTTAATCAATCATTCCATAATTTATGATGAATATACATCTTGTATTATGTGAATCATCCGACTGATCTCTCCTCCTCTCCATTGAGAAGATACACGGGGCGTCAAGGTAGTCCAGTGGTTAGAGTGTAGAGGCGGCAGTGTTGGGATAGGTAAATAATAATGCTCTAAAATGTATATTAGAATATGTCATAGGCAAAAATATTCAAGGAACATCTTTATTTATAGTGTACAAACTTAGCATGATGAACAGGAATGACATTTTTTCAAAGCAACACTTCTTATCTAACTTTGCTGTTGAAGTATAGACACCGGAGTTGCCCGAACCCGTTCACAGGATTGGGTAACCCTTTCCTGTGGTTGAATGACCTTGAGCCCTCATGGGTGGAATATTATTTCATGGGTCGATATTTTTCATTTTTTCGGTAAAATTCTGGTGTTTCTATGTCAAACGGTTTTGTTATATTTCAGTCTTCTGTGATGTATACGGAACATGTAAAGTGTTGGTCCCATGTTTCATGACCTGAAATAAAAGATCACAGAAATGTTCCATACGCACAAAAAGCTGATTTCTCTCGGATTTTGTGCACAATTTTGTTTACATCCCTGTTAGTGAGCATTTCTCCTTTGCCAAGATAATCCATCCAATTGACAGGTGTGGCATAGCAAGACGCTGATTTAACAGCATGGTCATTACACAGGTGCACCTTGTGCTGGGGACAATAAAATGTTACTCTAAAATGTGCAGTTTTGTCACAACACAGACGTCTCACAGCTGATGAAACTATCGTGTTGTACAAAGGTATACAACTCACACACATGGTTATGGGCTTAAAATAAGCCACCTATACCATGTCATATATAGAGTTGAAATGTATTACATTTTGAGTTTGCATCCAAATGTTACACTATATATACAGTACCAGTCAAAAGTTTGGACACATCTACTCAATCAAGGGTTTTTCTTTATTTTGACTATTTTCTACATTGTAGAATAATAGTGAAGACATCAAACTATGAAATAACACATATGGAATCATGTAGTAACCAAAAAAGTTTTAAATAAGTCAAAATGTATTTTATACTTTAGGATCTTCAAAGTAGCAACCCTTTGCCTTGCTGACATATTTGCACACTCTTGGCATTCTCTCAACCAGCTTCATGAGGTAGTCACCTGGAATGCATTTCAATTAACAGGTGTGCCTTTTTAAAGTTAAGTTGCGGAATTTGTTTCCTTCTTATTACATTTGAGCCAATCAGTTGTGTTGTGACAAGGTATGGGTGGTATACAGAAGATAGACCTATTTGGTAAAATACCAAGTCCATATTATGGCAAGAACAGCTCAAATAAGGAAATAGAAACGACCGTCCATCATTACTTTAAGACATGAAGATCAGTCAATATGTAACATTTCAAGAATTTTGAAAGTTTTTTCAAGTGCAGTCACAAAACCAACAAGCGCTATGATGAAACTGTCTCTCATGAGGACCGCCACAGGAAAGGAAGACCCAGAGTTACCTCTGCTGCAGAGGATAAGTTCATTAGAATAACTGCACCTAACTGTAGCCCAAATAAATGCTTCACAGAGTTCAAGTAACAGACACATCTCAACATCAACTGTTCAGAGGAGACTGCGTGAATTGCTGCAAAGATTTGCTGCAAAGAAACCACAACTAAAGGACACCAATAAGAAGAAGAGACTTGCTTGGGCCAAGAAACACAAGCAATGGACATGAGACTAGTGGAAATCTGTCCTTTGGTGTGATGAGTCCAAATGTGAGATTTTTGGTTCCAACCACCGTGTCTTTGTGAGAGGCAGAGTAGGTGAACATATGACCTCCACATGTGTTTCCCACCGTGAAGCATGGAGGAGGAGGTCTGATGGTGTGGGGGTGCAAATTTCATTCCATGCATCAACCAGCTATGAGGAGAAACTTGTGATCCTATTCCGATCCTATTCCAAACTCTAAAAGCCAGGGCTCTCAGGAAGTGCTTGATTTGATTTTCAATTGCATTTGCATTGATGTCAGAGTGGTTAGAGGGACAATAGAGCCCTGAGTACCAGGCCATTAGGACATGATGGAGGGACAATATAGCCCTGAGTACCAGACCATTAGGACCTGGTGGAGGGACAATAGAGTCCTGAGTACCAGGCCATTAGGACATGATGGAGGGACAATATAGCCCTGAGTACCAGGCCAGTGGGACCTGATGGAGAAACAAGAGAGCCCTGAGTAGCAGACCATTAGGACCTGGTGGAGGGACAATATAGCCCTGAGTACCAGGCCAGTGGGACCTGATGGAGAAACAAGAGAGCCCTGAGTAGCAGACCATTAGGACCTGATGGAGGGACAAGAGAGCCCTGAGTAGCAGGCCATTAGGACCTGATGGAGGGACAATAGAGCCCTGAGTACCAGGCCAGTGGGACCTGATGGAGGGACAATAGAGTCCTGAGTACCAGGCCATTAGGACCTGATGGAGGGACAATAGAGCCCTGAGTACCAGGCCATTAGGACCTGATGGAGGGACAATAGAGCCCTGAGTACCAGGCCATTAGGACCTGATGGAGGGACAATAGAGCCCTGAGTACCAGGCCAGTGGGACCTGATGGAGGGACAATAGAGCCCTGAGTACCAGGCCATTAGGACCTGATGGAGGGACAATAGAGCCCTGAGTACCAGACCATTAGGACCTGATGGAGGGAAAATAGAGCCCTGAGTACCAGACCATTAGGACCTGATGGAGGGACAATAGAGCCCTGAGTACCAGGCCATTAGGAAATGATGGAGGGACAATAGAGCCCTGAGTACCAGGCCAGTGGGACCTGATGGAGGGACAATAGAGCCCTGAGTACCAGGCCATTAGGACCTGATGGAGGGACAATAGAGCCCTGAGTACCAGGCCATTAGGACCTGATGGAGGGACAATAGAGCCCTGTGTACCAGGCCAGTGGGACCTGATGGAGAAACAATAGAGCCCTGAGTACCAGGCCAGTGGGACCTGATGGAGGGACAATAGAGCCCTGAGTACCAGACCATTAGGACCTGATGGAGGGACAATAGAGCCCTGAGTACCAGGCCAGAGGGACCTGATGGAGGGACAATAGAGCCCTGAGTACCAGGCCATTAGGACCTGATGGAGAAACAATAGAGCCCTGAGTACCAGGCCAGTGGGACCTGATGGAGAAACAATAGAGCCCTGAGTACCAGGCCTGTGGGACCTGATGGAGGGACAATAGAGCCCTGAGTACCAGGCCAGTGGGACCTGATGGAGGGACAATAGAGCCCTGAGTACCAGGCCATTAGGACCTGATGGAGAAACAATAGAGCCCTGAGTACCAGGCCAGTGGGACCTGGTGGAGGGACAATAGATCCATGAGTATGTCAGGATTCACGTAGCGGTCATGATTTGGGGCTGTTCAAATGTTTGATGTATTAGAATAATTTATTATGCTTATGTTATATTAATAGTCCTCCTTACATTTATAGGGTCCTGACTACAGATTAACAACATATATTTTCATGATATAGTTTTAGAATTGTTCCACAGTTGTTTTCTCATTCACTCACTCAATGTCATTCACTCACTCACTCACTCAACTCAACTCTGCAGGGGAGTGTGGGAGATAAGAGACTACTCAAACATTCCGCAATAAATCAACTTTGGGGAGGGGACATTTATTGCCTAGCTTTTAGATCATCTGAATGGTTATGGGTCTGAATGGTTATGGGTCTGAATTAACAACTGCTATAGTCTACCACCATCTGAATGGTTATGGGTCTGAATAAATAACTGCTATAGCCTACCACCATCTGAATGGTTATGGATCTGAATTAATAACTGCTATAGTCCTCCACCATCTGAATGGTTATGGGTCTGAATGGTTATGGGTCTGAATTAATGACTGCTATAGTCTAACACCATCTGAATGGTTATGGGTCTGAATTATTAACTGCTATAGTCTACCACCATCTGAATGGTTATGGGTCTGAATTAATAACTGCTATAGTCTACCACCATCTGAATGGTTATGGGTCTGAATTAATAACTGCTATAGTCCAACACCATCTGAATGGTTATGGGTCTGAATTAATAACTGCTATAGTCCAACACCATCTGAATGGTTATGGGTCTGAATTAATAACTGCTATAGCCTACCACCATCTGAATGGTTATGTGTCTGAATGGTTATGGGTCTGAATGGTTATGGGTCTGAATTAATAACTGCTATAGTCCTCCACCATCTGAATGGTTATGGGTCTGAATTAATAACTGTTATAGTCTACCACCATCTGAATGGTTATGGGTCTGAATTAATAACTGCTATAGTCCTCCACCATCTGAATGGTTATTGGTCTGAATTAATAACTGTAATAGCCTACCACCATCTGAATGCAACGATATTTGTGTGATAGGCAGTTTTAAAATTCTGCAGCTGAAAGAAAATAAAAATATAATCTTTACAATTAAAAAACAAAGTGACAGGCTGTGCTGCAGCAAATGTAGGCTTACCTATTCCCCCTCAGGAGACTGAAAAGATTTGGCATGGGTCCTCAGATCCTCAAAAGGTTCTACAGCTGCAACATCGAGAGCATGGTTGCATCACTGCCTGGTATGACAACTGCTCGGCCTCCGACAGCAAGGCACTACAGAGGGTAGTGCGAACGGCCCAGTACATAACTGGGGCCAAGCTTCCTGCCATACAGGACCTCTATTACAGGCGGTGTCAGAGGAAAGCCCTAAAAATTGTCAAAGACTCCAGCCACCCTAGTCATAGACTGTTCTCTCCGCTACCACATGGTAAGCAGTACCGGAGCGGCAAGTCTAGGTCCAAGAGGCTTCTAAACAGCTTCTACCCCCAAGCCATAAAACTCCTGAACACCTTATCAAATGGCTACCCAGACTATTTGCATCCCCCCCTCTTTTACACTGCTGCTACTCTCTGTTGTTGTCATCTATGCATAGTCACTTAACTCTAACTCTCTTAACTCTAATAACTCTACCTACATGTACATATTACCTCAATTACCTCAACTAACTGGTGCCCCCCCACGCTCTGTACCGGTACCCCCTGTATATAGCCTCCACATTGACTCTGTACCGGTACCCCCTGTATATTGTCTCCACCTTGACTCTGTACCGGTACCCCCTGTATATAGCCTCCACATTGACTCTGTACCGTAATACCCTGTATATAGCCTCCACATTGACTCTGTACCGGTACCCCTGTATATAGCCTCCACATTGACTCTGTACCGGTACCCCCTGTATATAGCCTCCACATTGACTCTGTACCGGTACCCCCTGTATATAGCCTCCACATTGACTCTGTACCGGTACCCCCTGTATATAGTCTCCACATTGACTCTGTACCGGTACCCCCTGTATATAGTCTCCACATTGACTCTGTACCGGTACCCCTGTATATAGCCTCCACATTGACTCTGTACCGTAATACCCCCTGTATATAGCCTCCACATTGACTCTGTATCGGTACCCCCCTGTATATAGCCTCCACATTGACTCTGTATCGGTACCCCCTGTATATAGCCTCCACATTGACTCTGTATCGGTACCCCCTGTATATAGCCTCCACATTGACTCTGTACCGGTACCCCCTGTATATAGCCTCCACATTGACTCTGTATCGGTACCCCTGTATATAGCCTCCACATTGACTCTGTATCGGTACCCCTGTATATAGCCTCCACATTGACTCTGTACCGGTACCCCCTGTATATAGCCTCCACATTGACTCTGTACCGGTACCCCCTGTATATAGCCTCCACATTGACTCTGTACCGGTACCCCCTGTATATAGTCTCCACATTGACTCTGTACCGGTACACCCTGTATATAGCCTCCACATTGACTCTGTACCGGTACTCCCTGTATATAGCCTCCACATTGACTCTGTAGCGGTACCCCCTGTATATAGCCTCCACATTGACTCTGTACCGGTACCCCCTGTATATAGCCTCCACATTGACTCTGTACCGGTACCCCCTGTATATAGTCTCCACATTGACTCTGTACCGGTACCCCCTGTATATAGTCTCCACATTGACTCTGTACCGGTACCCCTGTATATAGCCTCCACATTGACTCTGTATCGGTACCCCCTGTATATAGCCTCCACATTGACTCTGTATCGGTACCCCCTGTATATAGCCTCCACATTGACTCTGTATCGGTACCCCTGTATATAGCCTCCACATTGACTCTGTATCGGTACTGTTAGAAATTAGATATGTAGACGGGCGAGTCGGTCAAGGATCGATTCAGACAAGGTGGTAAATTGTATGACAAGCGACAGTTTATTCAGAGTGAAGATATCTAGAACAGCGTAATTACGGCTCCTCCGCTGGTTCGTACGGAACTGCAGGCAAAGAGACCGTTACAATCAATACACCACTTATATATAGAACAGAAAGTAGGTTGATTCTGGAAGATCGGATCTTTGGATTGGTTCAGCTGGGGTGTAGTCTGTAGTCTTCCGCCATTGGCTCAGTTGTCTGTCCGTCATCGTAGAATCCTCTTCGGGCACACAATGTTCAGCTACAAAGGAGATTATGTGTGTGTGCGCTGGTTTTGGCAATTAGTGTAATGCGGGAGCGATCCTGTAGGGGACCCCACAGGCTTTACTTTGAGTCGTAGCCCTATATTAACAATAGTTTGGTCACCTGTATAAGAAATAGCATTTCTCTACAGTACCCCCTGTATATAGCCTCCACATTGACTCTGTATCGGTACCCCTGTATATAGTCTCCACATTGACTCTGTATCGGTACCCCCTGTATATAGCCTCCACATTGACTCTGTATCGGTACCCCCTGTATATAGCCTCCACATTGACTCTGTATCGGTACCCCCCTGTATATAGCCTCCACATTGACTCTGTACCGGTACCCCTGTATATAGTCTCCACATTGACTCTGTACCATAACACCCTGTATATAGTCTCCACATTGACTCTGTACCATAACACCCTGTATATAGTCTCCACATTGACTCTGTACCATAACACCCTGTATATAGTCTCCACATTGACTCTGTACCATAACACCCTGTATATAGTCTCCACATTGACTCTGTACCATAACACCCTGTATATAGTCTCCACATTGACTCTGTACCATAACACCCTGTATATAGTCTCCACATTGACTCTGTACCGGTACCCCCTGTATATAGCCTCCACATTGACTCTGTACCGGTACCCCCTGTATATAGCCTCCACATTGACTCTGTACCGGTACCCCTGTATATAGTCTCCACATTGACTCTGTATCGGTACCCCCTGTATATAGCCTCCACATTGACTCTGTATCGGTACCCCCTGTATATAGCCTCCACATTGACTCTGTATCGGTACCCCCCTGTATATAGCCTCCACATTGACTCTGTACCGGTACCCCCTGTATATAGTCTCCACATTGACTCTGTACCATAACACCCTGTATATAGTCTCCACATTGACTCTGTACCATAACACCCTGTATATAGTCTCCACATTGACTCTGTACCATAACACCCTGTATATAGTCTCCACATTGAAACTCTGTACCATAACACACTGTATATAGTCTCCACATTGACTCTGTACCATAACACCCTGTATATAGTCTCCACATTGACTCTGTACCGGTACCCCCTGTATATAGCCTCCACATTGACTCTGTACCGGTACCTCCTGTATATAGCCTCCACATTGACTCTGTACCGGTACCCCTGTATATAGCCTCCACATTGACTCTGTATCGGTACCCCCTGTATATAGCCTCCACATTGACTCTGTACCGGTACCCCCTGTATATAGCCTCCACATTGACTCTGTATCGGTACCCCCCTGTATATAGCCTCCACATTGACTCTGTATCGGTACCCCCTGTATATAGCCTCCACATTGACTCTGTACGGTACCCCCTGTATATAGCCTCCACATTGACTCTGTATCGGTACCCCCTGTATATAGCCTCCACATTGACTCTGTATCGGTACCCCTGTATATAGCCTCCACATTGACTCTGTACCGGTACCCCCTGTATATAGCCTCCACATTGACTCTGTATCGGTACCCCCTGTATATAGCCTCCACATTGACTCTGTACCGGTACCCCTGTATATAGCCTCCACATTGACTCTGTACCGGTACCCCCTGTATATAGCCTCCACATTGACTCTGTACCGGTACCCCCTGTATATAGCCTCCACATTGACTCTGTATCGGTACCCCCTGTATATAGCCTCCACATTGACTCTGTATCGGTACCCCCTGTATATAGCCTCCACATTGACTCTGTATCGGTACCCCCTGTATATAGCCTCCACATTGACTCTGTACCGGTACCCCCTGTATATAGTCTCCACATTGACTCTGTACCATAACACCCTGTATATAGTCTCCACATTGACTCTGTACCATAACACCCTGTATATAGTCTCCACATTGACTCTGTACCATAACACCCTGTATATAGTCTCCACATTGACTCTGTACCATAACACCCTGTATATAGTCTCCACATTGACTCTGTACCATAACACCCTGTATATAGTCTCCACATTGACTCTGTACCATAACACCCTGTATATAGTCTCCACATTGACTCTGTACCGGTACCCCCTGTATATAGCCTCCACATTGACTCTGTACCGGTACCCCCTGTATATAGCCTCCACATTGACTCTGTACCGGTACCCCCTGTATATAGTCTCCACATTGACTCTGTATCGGTACCCCCTGTATATAGCCTCCACATTGACTCTGTATCGGTACCCCTGTATATAGCCTCCACATTGACTCTGTATCGGTACCCCCTGTATATAGCCTCCACATTGACTCTGTACCGGTACCCCCTGTATATAGTCTCCACATTGACTCTGTACCATAACACCCTGTATATAGTCTCCACATTGACTCTGTACCATAACACCCTGTATATAGTCTCCACATTGACTCTGTACCATAACACCCTGTATATAGTCTCCACATTGACTCTGTACCATAACACACTGTATATAGTCTCCACATTGACTCTGTACCATAACACCCTGTATATAGTCTCCACATTGACTCTGTACCGGTACCCCCTGTATATAGCCTCCACATTGACTCTGTACCGGTACCTCCTGTATATAGCCTCCACATTGACTCTGTACCGGTACCCCCTGTATATAGCCTCCACATTGACTCTGTATCGGTACCCCCTGTATATAGCCTCCACATTGACTCTGTACCGGTACCCCCTGTATATAGCCTCCACATTGACTCTGTATCGGTACCCCCTGTATATAGCCTCCACATTGACTCTGTATCGGTACCCCCTGTATATAGCCTCCACATTGACTCTGTACCGGTACCCCCTGTATATAGCCTCCACATTGACTCTGTATCGGTATATAGCCTCCACATTGACTCTGTATCGGTACCTGTATATAGCCTCCACATTGACTCTGTATCGGTACCCCTGTATATAGCCTCCACATTGACTCTGTATCGGTACCCCCTGTATATAGCCTCCACATTGACTCTGTATCGGTACCCCCTGTATATAGCCTCCACATTGACTCTGTACCGGTACCCCTGTATATAGCCTCCACATTGACTCTGTACCGGTACCCCCTGTATATAGCCTCCACATTGACTCTGTACCCCCTGGTACCCCCTGTATATAGCCTCCACATTGACTCTGTATCGGTACCCCCTGTATATAGCCTCCACATTGACTCTGTATCGGTACCCCCTGTATATAGCCTCCACATTGACTCTGTATCGGTACCCCCTGTATATAGCCTCCACATTGACTCTGTATCGGTACCCCCTGTATATAGCCTCCACATTGACTCTGTCGGTACCCCCTGTATATAGCCTCCACATTGACTCTGTATCGGTACCCCCTGTATATAGCCTCCACATTGACTCTATCGGTACCCCTGTATATAGCCTCCACATTGACTCTGTACCGATACCCCCTGTATATAGCCTCCACATTGACTCTGTACCGATACCCCCTGTATATAGCCTCCACATTGACTCTGTATCGGTACCCCCCTGTATATTGTCTCACTTCTGTTATTTTACTGCTGCTCCTTAATTACTTGTTACTTTAATTTCTTATTCTTATCTGTATTTTTTTCTGTCTTTATTATACGACATTGTTGGTTAGGGGCTTGTAAGTAATCATTTCACTGTAAGGTCTACTACACCTGTTGTATTCTGCGCATGTGACTAATACAATTTGATTTGATTTGTCACAAGAAAAAAAAGTTGCCAAGATGAGATGACAGGTCTACATGCGTTGTACTGTCTGTCCCCACCCTGAGCGTTGATTCATCATGCAGAGGCCGTAGAGAAGCCATACTTAGACATTGTATATCATTTAACAATTCCATTTAACGTTATGCTGTTCATATAAATAATTTATTATAATTTCCCCTTTCCTTGAAGTTATTTATCCCGGGAAAAGGAAGTGGTTTTGGGCAGTAAATGACGGTAAATCTCGGTAACCGGGTACCCGTCATTCAACCCCAGTAGAAACCACGCTGTTGAACATAATGCTAACAGGAAATGTTTACTCTTACACAGGCATGATCCCCTCTTAGTTACCCAACTCCATCACAATAGGTTCTCTTTAAACAAGGATCCATCGTTGTTACTGAGATCTTTAGGGACATTTGTCTTGTTATTCAACAGTTTGTAACACTGTCATAAATTAGGCCTATTCTTTAAAAACAAACGGTTCAAAGTTAAAATATAGGAATGCATAGCTTTCTTGTTAGTTAATATCCCAGAAATAAAAGTTTAATTTACATTACATTCAAAATATAGTCACCTAGCAAACGTGCGTATCCAGAGCGACTTACAATCAGTTAATTAAACTAGTTCCATTACTGTGTAGACAAGTTCCGTTTGTTTGTAATATTCCAGTCAGTCAGTCTGTCTGTCTGTGTGTTTGTGTGTTCCGATAGGCCACAGCTCTTATTTTTTTGTGCTCTGCCCTGGCGCATGGCATGGCTCTCGAGACAGGGTGAAAGAATGACATGGTCACCTAATATAGACATGTCAAACTGTCCCTTCCAACCCCCCAGCCCTATCTCCCTGGGGCTCCGGGGAGAGGGCATAATCATCCCAAAGAGTATAATGATACCGATCTCCCTGATCTGTCAATAACAAGAATATCGGCACATACAGACACAAACTCCTTGTGCGCGTATGTGCGCGTATGGACACACACACACAAACACATCTGGAAACCTGAACCAGTAGCCTAATAATTTCACCCCTATAGGGAGAGAGGGGGGAGCGGGTGGTAAATCCTCCCCCCTCCCTTGCATAACGTGCTCCATTTAGTTCAGCAATCACAATTTAATGCTCGCCACTGTCCGGAGAAAAAGTGCGCAGTCACAATCTATGACTTTCCCAGCATTACTATGCACACACTGGCAATGCGATAAAAGCTGTCCATTCAACTGCATCGACGACTATTAACGATATTAAAACACGACTGGTTTAAGGCAATTCATTCAGGCAACTCACCCAATCAGCTTGGTATTTGATGGGGATCGCCACTGTCGTTTGACCTCCGAATTCTCCTCTCCCCCTTCCCTTGGTAGTTTTCTGTTCTCGGTAACGCTCCCTGCTTATTGGAATGCTTTATCTGGTTCTCTGTGGTCCAGTTTTGTACAGTCGGTGCGGGCTTTGCGAACGGGGAGCGAGGTACAACTACGACGCTCCTCAGCGGAGAGAGAAGGGAGTGGGTTTGAAGGGAGGGTGTGTGGGGGGGATAGGAGAGGGGGGTCAAAGCGGTCCGGTCTATTTTCGAAAGAGTCCTGTCCGTGTCGGGCTATCTCTCGCGTGAGGGTGGAAGAGCCATAGATTGTGCTGGGACCGCGCGTCGGGGACAGCTGGTCACGGGCCAGGCTGTTCTACACAAGCACCTGAAGAGGGAGAGTGGGATAGTGGCTCACATTAAAACTTAGACGACCTGTGGTGATTGTGAACTATATTCTACTACAAACTGTCAGATATGCCTAAATACTTTTTTTCCTTTTTCAAACAGATAGCCCCATATGGACCAATTGGCTTTCCTTACAAGCCTGCGGTCACAATTTGGTAGCCATTTCCTAAACTATCCTGGTTAAGGGTAACAGGCAGACAAAATCCATGTGCTACTCCGTCAGTCAGCGACGCAACGGAAACTGCCACTCCGTCACAAACTATCTGTCCTCCTTCGGCTCGACAGCTGCGTGCTTCTCCAGACCAGTGTTGTGCTGAGATGTACTGCATGCACCTACACGTAGTGCCGCTAGAGGGCGACAAAACGCAACACTTTACACTTGCTGCAATTAGACTGAAGGGATAGTACAAACAAATTCGAAGGTCTATGAAGTTTATGGTCCAATTAAAACGATTGTTTTTACTTCTTCAGTTCATTTTATTGGCCTTTGGAGGAATATGTCTCACATTATCGAGGACTGACGTTACAAAAGAGAATCAATATTTACATATTGATTCATGAGTAACTTAGCAGAGAACGTTAGGAAGTAGAGTTTCTTATTGATACCTAATAATGCCCGCCTTTATGGCTATAGACCAATAAGAAATGACAGTGATATCAACATACATTATGATTATTTATGATTACTTAGCAATACCATATGCATTTCGCTGCAGCTAGAACGAGCTGCAACAAACACTCAAACTGGACAGTTTTATCTCTTCATTCAAAGACTCAATCATGGACACTCTTACTGGCACTTGTATCTGCTTTGCCTGAATTGTTGTCTCTACCTTCTTGCCCTTTGCTCTGCTACCATGTTGTGCTGCTACCATGTTGTGCTGCTACCATGTTGTGCTGCTACCATGTTGTGCTGCTACCATGTTGTGTTGTCATGTGTTGCTGCCTTGCTATGTTGTTGTCTTTAGGTCTCTCTTCATGTAGTGTTGTTTGTCTTGTCGTGATCTGTGTTTTGTCCTATATTATTATTATTGTGTTTTTTCTTCCCAGCCTCCGTCCAGGATGCCTTTTAGAGACTGCCTTGGCACTTTGTTTTGGTACACTCAGCACAGATGACACGAGGTCCATCGAAAAGACACAAAGCCGCATGGCCTTAGACCTCAGTAGCTCAGTTGGTAGAGCATGGCGCTTGCAACACCAGGATAGTGGGTTTAATTCTCAGGACCGCCTTTACATAAAATGTATGCATGCATTACTGTAAAACACTTCTGCTAAACACGTCTGCTAAATTGCAAATATTATTAGAATTGACACAACAATGGAAAGTTACCAGACAGTATTATAACAGACAATCTATTGAATATGATTAAACATCTTTCAAGACCAGAAGTCACACCGTGACACTAGAGGCTCAAAACGAGTGTGACAGAGACCAACATGATGGAACAGAGATACGAGGAGAGGGATAGAGGATGGCTGCTGCTCGCGGCGGCGGCGGTGGCGGCGGCAACTTTAGGTGTAGTCACGGTGATGCTGTTCTTAGTGGTAGCATTGGTGACTGGTGGCTGGACAGTGGTATCCACTGTGACTCTGATGGACCTGAAACAGGTTCCCACGTTCCCCGCGCCGTCCACCACCACCAGCTCTACCTCCGGGGAACAGCAGGAGGCGCTGTAGGCTGCCAGAGTCACGGTCCAATTCCCAGCGCCCTTCACCGTGGTGGTGTTGAGGGTTCCGTTGCCCTGGCGCAGAGTGACGTGCTCGATGCCCGTCCCATTGCCGTCCGTCAGGTTGGCAGAGAGCTCCCACACGGACAGGCTGCAGTCGTCAGAACAATTAGCTGTTACGCTGACCACATCGCACACCGGACGGCTAACATCTGTCACCTGTAAAGGAGGGGAAAGAATTACATTTTTATAAGGATCCCCATTAGCTGACGGCATGACGTTAGCAAGTCTACCTGGGGTCTGACACATATCTAAAAATACATTTCAAACAATTACAACACTAACCCTGGAGGAAAGACATGAGTTATCCTTTTAATCCTTGATGTAATTCTAGCCTGGGTACCAGTCTGTTTGTGCCATCATTCCATTCCTTGCTACTCCTTGTCATGACAAGGAGTGGAATGTTGGCACAAACAGATCTGGGACCAGGCTACTGTAATTCTACCACTACACCCAGAACAGAGAAAAAACATCAGAGTTACCGGTGAAACCACTGTGAGGCGCAGGATGGCGTAGTTGGTGTCGGTGGCCCCGGGAGACTCAGCCTCGATAGTCAGGGTGACGTCAGTGCCCGATGCGGTGTTGGCGGGAGCCGTGAGAGTCACTGTACCGTTGGCACTGACCCCGGTCACTAGCGTCAGGTCTGTAGGGGAAGAGGAGGAGAACCCCCGGTCGTTTGTGGCCCGGATGGTGAAGGATCCGCCTGTCCCGTTGGTTGTCACAGTGAACAGAACTGAAAACGGTGTTCCAGGCTCCAGGTCACCTTCTGCCTCAGCCTGAAATCAGACAGAAAACAACAGAACATTCTGCCTCAGCCTGAAACCAGGCAGAACGCAGCAGAACGTTCTGCCTACTCTAGTCATATATTCCTCTGAATATGGAGCTCTGTGTACTCACTACCCAGTATTGGTAGGCTACAAGTATCCCCAGGATACCTCCCCAACACTAACCATCACAGGGTAAAATGAAAAAATTACCAGACCCAGCGTCACAGGGCGACTTCAACAACTCTGAATCTTGACATTTGACCTTGGCACTCACCATCACCATAACAGTGGAGGCTCTGAGGCGGGTGGAGGACTGTCTCTGGAAGCTGTCTGGTAATGCCCTAGTGGTGGCTCTGTTCTCTCCTCTCAGACGCACAACAAATTCCCCCGCCGGGATTCTGTCCATGGTAACCAGGAAGTCCCCGCTGCCGACTGATTCCAAGGTTCCATTGACCTCCCCTGACCCCGAGTCCTCAACCAGGGCCACCTCTGTCAGACTCACAGATTCACTCCCCGTCACTGACACCAGCAGGGTGGCATTACCACCTGGGGCGGAGAAATGTGGTGAGGAGGTAGCTAATGTATAAGTAGCAAATCACATTATTGCTGAGCTAGAAACTAGTAAGTAAAAAAATCAAAAAGTTAGGAGTGTTAAATCAGCATCAATGTTAGGAACCACGATGGAGGAACAGACATACATAGACAGCATTTTGGTGCCCCTGTAAATATCCACCCCATGTCACTGTGCTCCAACTGTTAACAAACTGTTTGTTTAAATCCTGTCTCACCAGCTTGAGGACGGGACTCTAAAACAGCGAAGGCTGGATGAGGTCCCTGGGACACCTCCACAAAGTCAAACAGGAAGTCGATGGCGCTCTGACCTGGAAAGAGAAAGTCAAAGAGCTCTTTGACCTCTGAACATGGAATAAAATATGCTCAAAAGTTGTCAATAAACAATCATCACACTAGAGTTGTAGGTACTCTGTAACAATGTGTTACCCACACACTTAACCTGCAAATCTAAATACCATGTAACACACTGTTCAGCACACTATTACAAATGGCTAACTTGCCTAATTTCTGTGTAATATGCCCTCCAGAAAAGCCAACATCGTCACACTCACCTACGACCTTCAGTGAGTAGGGCACAGTTGACGACACACGGATTTCCCATAATCCCGCTTGGCTGTCCAGCCCCAGTGTGAGGAAGTTCCCCACGGTTTTAATCGTTGCCAGAGACCCATTTACCTCCCCACTACTCTGGGACACACCTGTGGGATGACATCACCATAACCATAGCAACAAACATGGGAATTTGCCCCAAGCTACAACATAAATACATCTCTAATGATCTGAATAGAGAGCATGTTTGTGATTTTTTAAATGTAACCTTTATATCAGGGCTCTCCAACCAAGTTCCTGGAGAACTAACGCCTATAGGTTTGAACTCCAAACCTTGTTCCTGGAGAACTAACGCCTTTAGGTTTTAACTCCAACCCTGTTCCTGGAGAACTAACGCCTGTAGGTTTTAACTCCAACCCTGTTCCTGGAGAACTACCTCCCTGTAGGTTTTAACTCCAAACATGTTCCTGGAGAACTACCTCCGTGTAGGTTTTAACTCCAAACGTGTTTATGGAGAACTATGTCCCTGTAGGTTTAGCTCCAAACCTGTTCCTGGAGAACTACCTCCCCGTAGGTTTTATCTCCAAACCTGTTCCTGGAGAACTAACACCTGTAGGTTTTAACTCCAAACCTGTTCCTGGAGAACCCCCTCCCTGTAGGTTTTAAGTTTTAACTCCAAACCTGTTCCTGGAGAACTACCTCCCGTAGGTTTTAACTCCAACCCTATCTACTGTAGGGTTTCCCAAACTCAGTCATAGGGCTCCCCCTTATTGCACGTTGTGATATTTGCCCTAGTACTACACAGCTGATTCAAATAATCAAAGCTTGAGTATGAGTTGCACATGGAGGGCCCCGGGACCTAGTTTGGGAAACCCTGGTCTAGCACACCCGAGTAGCTGTTTGATAAGCTGAATCTGGTTTGTTACAACTGGGGTTGGAGTTAAAACCTACAGGAGGGTATCTCTCCAGGAACAGGGTTGGAGTTAAAACCTACAGGAGGGTAGATCTCCAAGAACAGGGTTGGAGTATAAACCTAAAATAGGATGTCTCTCCAGGAAAAGGGTTGGAGAGACCTGGTTTATATACAATATCCAGGAAGTCCTATTGAGATCAGAAGACCTTTCTTTCAACAGAGACCTGACTTTGTGATGAGAGATTTTAATGTCAATGAGACTCCCCTGGTTAAATAAAAATGATAAATGAATATCTCTGGAATACCTGAGGGGCTGGTGAGTGTGAAGGAGAGGGAGCTTCCTGTGACATAAGCAGTCAGGTTTCTCACAGTCTCATCTACAGTGAAGGAGAAATTATCAGCCCTTCCTGTACTCCGCACAGCCTGTAGAATGGTCACCTGAAAGAAAGAAGGAGAGGAGCAGAGAGAGAGTAGAGAGAGTGGGTGGGAGAAAAATGGCAGATGCATCTTTCAGAAGCAACTCTCCCAGGGTGACATGTTGTTGCACTACAGAAGCCTCGTCTTGGAGCATGGCCATTGGGGCTAGGCTAGGTCCAACATCACAAGTTTGGGACAAAGTCTTTAAT
This sequence comes from Oncorhynchus tshawytscha, assembly GCF_018296145.1. Lineage (NCBI taxonomy): Eukaryota > Metazoa > Chordata > Actinopteri > Salmoniformes > Salmonidae > Oncorhynchus > Oncorhynchus tshawytscha. The sequence continues at coordinate 47,540,711 of NC_056458.1, read as the reverse complement.
AAACGAGTGCAAGCTTTTGAAAATAAATAAAATCCTTGGACCAGCACTGATCCTTTGTTTAGACTTCTTCCACATTTATGTAAAGAGTTATGGGATATTAGAACTCTCTTGTCCCAACCTTCACATTGTGGACCTAGCGTTACCCTAATGTTTACTATTGGTGTCAAGGCTACCAATGAAGAGCTGGAGGATTCCACAATTATGCTGGTGGCCTTGGGCAGTTCTGTCTTGGTGACCTCTATGGCTTGGCCACCTGAGGACTGGGCCAGCTCCCTGTAGAGCTGGGAGTCTGACACTGCCATCCGACTGTGCTGGACCTGTCCTTGGCCCTGGTCACTACCCCTCCTACGACGGAGCCCCAAAGAGCCAGTTAGGAAGAAGGTCACCTGTGCAGAGAGAGAGTGAAAGAGAGAGAGAGAGATATTGGAAGGATACATTGTGAATTCAATGTGTAAATTGAAGGGCAGAGAAAGGAGAGAAATCCAAGGAATTTGATGATCTTCTCTCTACGATTGTGAAAGTAAATAAATCCAAAAAGCAATTAAAAAGACAGAGGAACATTTTTATATTACTGGTTAATGTTGCTTGTTACATGGAGTATAACAAGGACCAGCTACTCACCACTGACTTAGTGCGTTCTATTAGAGCGATCACCGTGCCCATTAAATTCAAGTCTTTTGCGGGGGCATCAGTGAAAAGGAAGATCTCTGAAGAGGGGGGTGCACCAGTTAAAGCCAACTGTAGAAAGTACAGGGGATACAGTCACACTAGCACACCACTACAATGTATTGGGAATACATTCTGTGTTGAACTGGCAGCTTGAATGCAAATTCACAATTCAAATTCATAAATATACAGTGGGGAGAACAAGTATTTGATACACTGCCTGTTTTGCAGGTTTTCCTACTTACAAAGCATGTAGAGGTCTGTAATTTTTATCATAGGCACACTTCAACTGTGAGAGACGGAATCTAAAACAAATATCCAGAAAATCACATTGTATGATTTTAAGTAATTAATTAGCATTTTATTGCATGACATAAGTTTTTGATACATCAGAAAAGCAGAACTTAATATTTGATACAGAAACCTTTGTTTGCAATTACAGAGATCATACGTTTCCTGTAGTTCTTGACCGGTTTTGCACACACTGCAGCAGGGATTTTGGCCCACTCCACCACACAGACCTTCTCCAGATCCTTCAGGTTTCGGGGCTGTCGCTGGGCAATACGGACTTTCAGCTCCCTCCAAAGATTTTCTATTGGGTTCAGGTCTGGAGACTGGCTAGGCCACTCCAGGACCTTGAGATGCTTCTTATGGAGCCACTCCTTAGTTGCCCTGGCTGTGTGTTTCGGGTCGTTGTCATGCTGGAAGACCCAGCCACGACCCATCTCCAATGCTCTTACTGAGGGAAGGAGGTTGTTGGCCAGGTTCTCGCGATACATGGCCCCGTCCATCCTCCCCACAATACGGTACAGTCGTCCTGTCCCCTTTACAGAAAAGCATCCCCAAAAGAATGATGTTTCCACCTCCATGCTTCACAGTTGGGATGGTGTTCTTGGGGTTGTACTCATCCTTCTTCTTCCTCCAAACACAGCGAGTGGAGTTTAGACCAAAAATCTCTATTTTTGTCTCATCAGATCACATGACCTTCTCCTATTCCTCCTCTGGATCATCCAGATGGTCATTGGCAAACTTCAGACGGGCCTGGACATGCGCTGGCTTGAGCAGGGGGACCTTGCGTGCGCTGCAGGATTTTAATTCATGACTGTGGTCCCAGCTCTCTTCAGGTCATTGACCAGATCCTGCAGTGTAGTTCCGGGCTGATCCTTCACCTTCCTCATGATCATGTATGCCCCACGAGGTGAGATCTTGCATGGAGCCCCAGACTGAGGGTGATTGACCGTCATCTTCGAACTTCTTCCATTTTCTAATAATTGCGCCAACAGTTGTTGCCTTCTCACCAAGCTGCTTGCCTATTGTCCTGTAGCCCATCCCAGCCTTGTGCAGGTCTACAATTGTATCCCTGATGTCCTTACACAGCTCTCTGGTCTTAGCCATTGTGGAGAGGTTGGAGTCTGTTTGATTGAGTGTGTGGACAGGTGTCTTTAATACAGGTAACGAGTTCAAACAGGTGCAGTTAATACATGTAATGAGTGGAGAACAGGAGGGCTTCTTAAAGAAAAACTAACAGGTCTGTGAGAGCCGGAATTCTTACTGGTTGGTAGGTGATCAAATACTTATGTCATGCAATAAAATGCGAATGAATTACTTAAAAATCATACAATGTGATTTTCTGGATTTTTGTTTTAGGTTCCGTCTCTGACAGTTGAAGTGTACCTATGATAAAAATTACAGACCTCTACATGCTTTGTAAGTAGGAAAACCTGCAAAATCAGCAGTGTATCAAATACTTGTTCTCCCCACTGTACATATATACAGTCTCATTTTGGTTGTACATGCCTCTCCAACACTACAGGTTTGTCAGTCACTGTACCTGAAGTCCTGATAGACTCATCTCCGGGTAATCCCCTCCTCCATCAGCATTCAGTGCATTGATCTGGGCCTTAAAGATGTTTGGGTCTGTGGTCCGCATCAGGGGCCCAAAGTCTTGTGGCACAAAAATAATAGGAAAGGACAAGGTCCATGTCACAGGCGTTGTCCATGTCATATGTGTAGGATGCCGAAATGTTGGTAAATACCCATTAAATTGCTGGGAGATAATACATGGTGTGTGTGATTTTCTTTATTTTGATAGTTTATAGTAATTATTCGCCGTTAGTCAGCACCTCCACACAAACTGTTTTCTGGGTGTGCGTTTTTTTATACACGTTATCCATGTCATACGTGTATAAGCCTTTTCAAACTATTTAACCTTATTTATTACTTTAGCAAACATGACATCATGACATTAGTGATAGTCAAAGTCTTTTACATTTGTTGGAGTCTAAATCAACATTTGGCCCATTTAAGCAGCGTGCGTCCCTCCTACAGACAAGGGGAGAAGGCCTATATGAAGGAATCCATTTTTTCCTTTTGAACATATGCAATGTGTCTGCCTCTGATGTAAAACAAATGTTTGACTTCCACACAAAATTACTTCATTACCGGTTTTAGGTTTAAGGAAGTGTGTAGGTCGCATTCTTTATCATAGAGCTATGAAAGCTATGTATTAAGATCCCCCTATTCGAGACAAAGTCAGTGATTGCTTTGCCATGTCTGTGGCGTGAAGCAGTCCAGCTGGATAAATGTTTTTCGAAGGACCGCCCCTTTGACGTAACGTTGCAGTGAAGTGATATAAATGGATGTAATGATGCAGCCGACCACCAGGGGGAGGCAAATACACATTTATTCAACAGAGGACATTTACACGGTCCTAAGAAGGTCTGAACAGCTGTCTTCTGATTTTTAAAATGGTGGAAAATCAATAAAATAAGTAATGTAAACATTTTTTAAAGAAATTATTCAAGTGATCATACCGTTCGGGACTCATCCCATCTCTCACCTGGGTCATTGAAGGGGACCAAGATGTAGACTGAGGGCTCATCTGGCGTTCCTCTCTTGCTGTCAATGATGAACGATGCCGTCTCCCTTACTGATGCAATGGTGTCCGACATGCTGCCGGTGGTGTCGATTACAAAACACAGAACTCTAGATCCATTCTTAGAGATTCCCATCATCCTGAGAGTGAGAGAAAGAAGGAGAGCGAGAAAGAGAGAGACCGAGAGGGAGAGGAAAGGAATCTCATTATTTGTTGTGCAGTGCAAAAGTTGTTGCACATGTGCAGAAGGGGCAGAGGCAGATAAATGGGCTTGAAGAAAAGGACTAGGGCTAGGATGGACTGTAAGTTAGGTTCAGGATTTGTTGGTCAATGGGCCTTGGCTATCCCACGGATCATCAAATGTGGAGTTTCCAGCAGAGGGCGGCATGCTCCAAAGGCCACAGACGGAGGAAGGCGAACTCATCTTCCCGCTGGACAGTTGGAGGGTTTTGGTTTGTCTTGCTGGCTCAACATTCCAGCGCCGACAGAGATGGCCGCCTCGCTTCGCATTCCTAGGAAACTATGCAGTTTTTTGTTTTTTTACGTGTTATTTCTTACACTAGTACCCCAGGTCATCTTAGGTTTCATTACATACAGCCGAGAAGAACTACTGAATATAAGATCAGCGTCAACTCACCATCAGTACGACCAAGAATATGTTTTTCGCGATGCGGATCCTGTGTTCTGCCTTACAACCAGTGCCACGGAATGGTTCCCATGCAGCGACCCAAAAAAACGACTCAGAAAAAGAGGGAAACGAAGCGGTCTTCTGGTCAGACTCCGGAGACGGGCACATCGTGCACCACTCCCTAGCATTCTTCTTGCCAATGTCCAGTCTCTTGACAACAAGGTTGATGAAATCCGAGCAAGGGTAGCATTCCAGAGGGACATCAGAGACTGTAACGTTCTCTGCTTCACGGAAACATGGCTAACTGGAGAGACGCAATCCGAAGCGGTGCAGCCAGCGGGTTTCTCCACGCATCGCGCCGACAGAAACGAACATCTTTCTGGTAAGAAGAGGGGCGGGGGCGTATGCCTTATGGCCAACGTGACATGGTGTGATGAAAGAAACATACAGGAACTCAAATCCTTCTGTTCACCTGATTTAGAATTCCTCACAATCAAATGTAGACCGCATTATCTACCAAGAGAATTCTCTTCGATTATAATCACAGCCGTATATATCCCCCAAGCAGACACATCGATGGCTCTGAACAAACTTTATTTAACTCTCTGCAAACTGGAAACGATTTATCCGGAGGCTGCATTCATTGTAGCTGGGGATTTTAACAAGGCTAATCTGAAAACAAGACTCCCTAAATTTTATCAGCATATCGATTGCGCAACCAGGGGTGGAAAGACACTGGATCATTGTTACTCTAACTTCCGCAACGCATATAAGGCCCTGCCCCGCCCCCTTTCGGAAAAGCTGACCACGACTCCATTTTGTTGATCCCTGCCTACAGACAGAAACTAAAACAAGAAGCTCCCACGCTGAGGTCTGTCCAACGCTGGTCCGACCAAGCTGACTCCACACTCCAAGACTGCTTCCATCACGTGGACTGGGAGATGTTTCGTATTGCGTCAGACAACAACATTGACGAATACGCTGATTCGGTGTGCGAGTTCATTAGAACGTGCGTTGAAGATGTCGTTCCCATAGCAACGATTAAAACATTCCCTAACCAGAAACCGTGGATTGATGGCAGCATTCGTGTGGAACTGAAGGCGCGAACCACTGCTTTTAATCAGGGCAAGGTGTCTGGTAACATGACTGAATACAAACAGTGCAGCTATTCCCTCCGCAAGGCTATCAAACAAGCTAAGCGCCAGTACAGAGACAAAGTAGAATCTCAATTCAACGGCTCAGACACAAGAGGCATGTGGCAGGGTCTACAGTCAATCACGGACTACAGGAAGAAACCCAGCCCAGTCACGGACCAGGATGTCTTGCTCCCAGGCAGACTAAATAACTTTTTTGCCCGCTTTGAGGACAATACAGTGCCACTGACACGGCCTGCCCTCAGGAGGCTGAAGAAATTTGGCTTGTCACCAAAAGCACTCACAAACTTCTACAGATGCACAATCGAGAGCATCCTGGCGGGCTGTATCACCGCCTGGTATGGCAACTGCACCGCCCTCAACCGTAAGGCTCTCCAGAGGGTAGTGAGGTCTGCACAACGCATCACCGGGGGCAAACTACCTGCCCTCCAGGACACCTACACCACCCGATGCTACAGGAAGGCCATAAAGATCATCAAGGACATCAACCACCCGAGCCACTGCCTGTTCACCCCACTGTCATCCAGAAGGCGAGGTCAGTACAGGTGCATCAAAGCTGGGACCGAGAGACTGAAAAACAGCTTCTATCTCAAGGCCATCAGACTGTTAAACAGCCACCACTAACATTGAGTGGCTACTGCCAACCACTGTCAATGACACTGACTCTACTCCAGCCACTTTAATCATGGGAATTGATGGGAAATTATGTAAATATATCACTAGCCACTTTAAACAATGCTACCTTATATAATGTTACTTACCCTACATTATTCATCTCATATGCATACTTATATACTGTACTCTATATCATCGACTGCATCCTTATGTAATACATGTATCACTAGCCACTTTAACTATGCCACTTGGTTTACATACTCATCTCATATGTATATACTGTACTCGATATCATCTACTGTATCTTGCCTATGCTGCTCTGTACCATCACTCATTCATATATCCTTATGTACATATTCTTTATCCCCTTACACTGTGTATGACAGTAGTTTTTTTTGGAATTGTTAGTTAGATTACTTGTTCGTTATTACTGCATTGTCGGAACTAGAAGCACAAGCATTTCGCTACACTCGCATTAACATCTGCTAACCATGTGTATGTGACAAATAAAATTTGATTTGATTTGATTTGGCCAGAAGGCCTGGGGTTGAAATGGTGGCCACCAGGGGCCATCTTGGACGTTGCATACTTGCCACAGGAGATTTACCCGAAGGGCGTGGCACGCTGGTCACACAAGAGGAAATGCACGGAGGTTGCACACTGACCACTGGTGAGGGATGGCCATGGAGTGGAACACTGACCACTGGAGGAGAAAGACCCTTGTGTGGCACAGTGGCCACTTTAAAGGGTAGACCTGGAATTGGTGGCCCGCTTGCCACTGGAGAAAGGCCTGGAGGTTGTGGAAGAACTAAAGAATGAGGCTGAACATGGTGGGAACTTGACGGAGGTGATGTCCGCTGTACCAGCTGCTCCAAGAGGTAGTCACGGGATGGGAGCTTGTGTTGTTTGTCTGTATTATCTGGTTGGTTGTTGACGTCTGTTACCATCTCTAGGAGGAGCTGGTATTGAAAGGGGCTGAAGAGTTTTTTTCTGTGTTCTGTGTGTGTTTTGAAGGCATTTGGGGATGACCCCTGCGCCTTCTTCTGGTAGGTTGTCTGGTTCCATGGCAAGAGTCTGTTCAGGACTGTTAATACCGCTTAGGTACATCGGTCAGGATGTTAGAGGAATGAGCAGGAATCTTCATTTTATTGTGCACACAGATACAAAGAGAACATTGGGTTGTTTGGAGGAATTGAATGTGTATTATGTTGCCTTTAACTTGTCATATCTCTTTGCATATCCATGTCCTCAGTTTCATAATGTCCCTTAGTAATTTGATCATATTACTCCAGTGCTAGCCTCCCTACACTGGCTTCCTGTCAAGGCAAGGGCTGATTTCAAGGTTTTACTGCTAAAAAGCATTACATGGGCTTGCTCCTACCTATCTCTCTGATTTGGTCCTGCCGTACATACCTACACGTACGCTACGGTCACAAGACGCAGGCCTCCTAATTGTCCCTAGAATTTCTAAGCAAACCGCTGGAGGCAGGGCTTTCTCCTATAGAGCTCCATTTTTATGGAACGGTCTGCCTACCCATGTAAGAGACGCAAACTCGGTCTCAACCTTTAAGTCTTTACTGAAGACTCATCTCTTCAGTGGGTCATATGATTGAGTGTGGTCTGGCCCAGGAGTGGGAAGGTGAACGGAAAGGCTCTGGAGCAACGAACTGCCCTTGCTGTCTCTGCCTGGCCGGTTCCCCTCTTTCCACTGGGATTCTCTCCCTCTAACCCTATTACAGGGGCTGAGTCACTGGCTTACTGGGGCTCTTTCATACCGCCCCTGGGAGGGGTCACCTGAGTGGGTTGAGTCACTGATGTGATCTTCCTGTCTGGATTGGCGCCCCCCCTTGGGCTGTGCCGTGGCGGAGATCTTTGTGGGCTATACTTGGCGGAGGACATGAGCCCTAGGACCATGCCCCAGGAATACCTGACATGATGACTCCTTGCTGTCCCCAGTCCACCTGGCCGTGCTGCTGCTCCAGTTTCAACTGTTCTGCCTTATTATTATTGGACCATGCTGGTCATTTATGAACATTTGAACATCTTGGCCATGTCTGTTATAATCTCCACCCGGCACAGCCAGAAGAGGACTGGCCACCCCTCATAGCCTGGTTCCTCTCTAGGTTTCTTCCTAGGTTTTGGCCTTTCTAGGGAATTTTTCCTAGCCACCGTGCTTCTACACCTGCATTGCTTGCTGTTTGGGGTTTTAGGCTGGGTTTCTGTACAGCACTTTGAGATATCAGCTGATGTACGAAGGGCTATATAAATACATTTGATTTGATTTGATTTGAGTTGTGTTTCAGTGTCCTTAGTTTATACATGTTATATGTTAAGTCTATTCCCCATTGTCACCTGGCACTGCTTTGTCACGTCTGCACCTTTGTGTGTTTCTAATGTTTCCCTTTTAAATCTCCCTTCCAGACCACCACATCCTGAAGTACATGGCAAAAGAATATGGACACCGCTTCAAATGAGTGGATTCGGCTATTTCAGCCACACCTGTTGCTGACAGGTGTACAAAATCGAGTACACAGCCATGCAATCTTCATAGACAAAGATTGGCTGTAGAACGGCCCGTACTGACGAGCTCAGTGATTTTCAACGTGGCACCGTCATAGGATGCCACCTTTCCAACAAGTCAATTAGTCACATTTCTGCCCTGCTAGAGCTGCCCTGGTCAACTGTAAGTACTGTTATTGTGAAGTGGAAACATCTAGAAGCAACACTCACTACCGAGTTCCAAACTGCCTCTGGAAGCAACGTCAGCACAAGAACTGTTCGCTGGAAGCTTCATGAAATGGGTTTCCATGGTCGAGCAGCCGCACACAAGCCTAAGATCACCATGCGCAATGCCAAGCCTCAGCTGGAATGGTGTAAAGCTCGCCGCCAACGGACTCTGAAGCAGTGGAAATGCGTTCTCTGGAGTTATGAATCACGCTTTATCATCCAACAGGTTTGGCGGATGTCAGGAAAACGCTACTTGCCCCAATGCATAGTGCCAACTGTAAAGTGTTTCATGGTTCAGCCCCTTAGTTCCGATGAAGGGAAATCATAACGCTACAGCATACAATGACATTCAGAAGTGATTTGTCGAGATCGGTGTGGACAAACTTGACTAGCCTGCAAAGAGCCCTGACCTCAACCCCATCGAACATCTTAGGGATGAATTGGAACGCTGACTGCCAGCCAGGTCTAATAGCCCAACATCAGTGCCCGACTTAACTAATGCTCTTGTGGCTGAATGGAAACAAGTCCCAGCAGCAATGCTCCAACATCTAGTGGAAAGCTTTCCCAGAAGAGTGGAGGCTGTTATAGCAGCAAAGGTGGCACCAACTCCATGTTAATGTCCATGATTTTGAAATGAGATGATTGACAAGCAAGTGTCTACATACTTTTGGCCATGTAGTGTATCCCCGAGGCCTTACAAGACAAAACTCAACACATCCATATTGAGGCCTACAGTGCATTCGGAAAGTATTCAGACCCCTTCCCTTTTTCCACATTGTTATGTTACAGACTTATTCTAAAATGTATTAAATACATTTTTACCCTCCTCAATCTACACACAATACCCCATAATGACCAAACAAAAACAGGTTTTTAGACTTTTTTTGCAAAAAAATCAGAAAGACCTTATTTACATAAGTTTTCAGACCCTTTGCTATGAGACTAGAAATTGAGCTCAGGTGCATCCGGTATCAATTGATCATCCATGAGATGTTTCTACAGGCACAAACCTGTCTATTTAATAAGGTCCCAAAGTAGACAGTGTATGTCAGAGCAAAAAGCAAGTCAAAGGAATTGTCTGTTGGCTCTGAGACAGGATTGTGTTGAGGCACAGATCTGGGGAAGGGTACCAAAAAATGTCTGCAGCATTGAAGTTCCCCAAGAACACACTGGCCGGGCCTCCCGGGTGGCGCAGTGGTTAAGGGCACTGTACTATCAGAGTCCCTGGGTTCGCGCCCAGGCTCTGTCATAACCGGCCGCGACCGGGAGGTCCGTGGGGTGACGCACAATTGGCCTAGCGTCGTCCGGGTTAGGGAGGGCTTGGTCAGTAGGGATGTCCTTGTCTCATCACGCACCAGCGACTCCTGTGGCGGGCCGGGCGCAGTGCGCGCTAACCAAGGTTGCCAGGTGCACGGTGTACCCTCCGACACATTGGTGCGGCTGGCTTCCGGGTTGGATGTGTGCTGTGTTAAGAAGCAGTACTGCTGGTTGGGTTGTGTATCAGAGGACGCATGACTTTCAACCTTCGTCTCTCCTGAGCCCAGGAGTTGTAGCGATGAGACAAGATAGTAACTACAACAATTGGATACCACGAAATTGGGGAGAAAAAAGGGGTAAAAAAAAGAAGAAAAAAAGAAGAACACAGTGGCCTTCATCTTTAAATGGAAGAAGTTTGGACTCTTCCTACAGCTGGCAGCCCAGCCAAACTGAGCAATTGGGGGAGAAGGCCCTTTGTCAGGGAGGTGCCCAAGAACCCGATGATCACTCTGACAGAGCTCCAGAGTTCCTTTGTGGAGATGAGAGAAACTTCCAGAAGTATAACCATCTCTGCAGCACTCCACCAATCAGGCCTATATGGTAGAGTGGCCAGACGGAAGCCACTCCTCAGTAAAATGCACATGACAACCCGCTATGAGTTTGCCAAAAGGTTCCTAAAGGACTCTGAGACCATGAGAAACAAAACTCTCTGGTATGAGGAAACCAAAATTGAACCTTTTGGCCTGAATGCCAAGCATCAAGTGTGGAGGAAACCTGGCATTGTCCCTATGGTGAAGCTTGGTGGTGGCAGCATCATGCTGTAGGGATGTTTTTCAGTGGCATGAACTGGGAGACTAGTCAGGATGGAGGGAAAGATGAATGAGAGAAAAAAAAACTGCTCCACAATGACCCTAAGCACATAGCCAAGACAACGCAGGAGTGGCTTCGGGACAAGTCTCTGAATGTCCTTGAGTGGCCCAACCAGAGCCCGGACCGATCTAAAATCTCTGGAGAGACCTGAAATGAGCTGTGCAGCGACGCTCCCCATCCAACCTGATAGAGCTTGAGAGGCTTGACAGAGAAGAATGGGAGAAACTCCCCAAATATAGGTGTGCCAAGCATGTAGCGTCATACCCAAGAAGACTTGAGGTTGTAAATGCTGCCCAAGGTGCTTCAACAGAGTACTGAGTAAAGGGTCTGAATACTTATGTAAATGTGATATTTCAGTTTTTTTCGATCAATTTGCTAACGTTTCTAAAAACCTGTTTTTGCTTTGTCATTATGTGGTATTGTTTACCTATTTATTTTTCTAAATTTTATTTAACCTTTATTTAACCCGGTAGGCCAGTTGAGAACTGTGACCTGGCCAAGATAAAGCAAAGCAGTGCTACAAAAACAACGCAGAGTTACACATGGGATAAACAAACAAACAGTCAATAACACAATAGAAAAATCTGTATACAGTGTACGCAAATGAAGGAGGTAAGGCAATAAATAGGCCAATAGTGGCGAAGTAATTACAACTTAGCAATTTACACTGGAGTGATATATGTGCAAATGAAGATGTGCAAGAAGAGATACTGGTGTGCAAAAGAGCAAAAAAACACATATGGGGATGAGGTAGCTGGGTGGGCTATTTACAGATGGGCTGTGTACTGCTGCAGCGATCGGTAAGCTGCTCTGACAGCTGACGCTTAAAGTTAGTGAGGGAGATATAAGTCTTCAACTTCAGTGATTTTTGCAATTCGTTCCAGTCATTGGCAGCAGAGAACTGGAAGGAAAGGCGGCCAAGTGAGGTGTTGGCTTTGGGGATAACCAGTGAAATATACCTGCTGGAGCACGTGCTACGGGTGGGTCTTGCTATGGTGACCAGTGAGCTGAGATAGGGCGGAGATTTACCTAGCAAAGACTTATAGATGACCTGGAGCCGGTGAGTTTGGCGACGAACATGTAGCGAAGACCAGCCAACGAGTGCATACAGGTCGCAGTGGTGGGTAGTATATGGAGCTTTGGTGACAAAACGGATGGCACTGTGATAGACTGCATCCATTTTGCTGAGTAGAGTGTTGGAGGATACTTTGTAAATGACATCGCCGATGTCAAGGATAGGTTGAATAGTACGTTTTATGATGGTATGTTTGTCAGCATGAGTGAAGGAGGATTTATTGCGAAATAGGAAGCAGATTCTAGATTTAACTTTGGATTGGAGATACTTAATATGAGTCTGGAAAGAGAGTTTACAGTCTAGCCAGACACCTAAGTATTTATAGTTTTCCACATATACTAAGTCAGAACCGTCCAGAGTAGTGATGCTAGTCGGGTGGCGGGTGCGGGCAGCGATCAGTTGAAGAGCATGCATTTAGTTTTACTAGCATTTAAAAGCAGTTGGAGGCCCACGGAAGGAGTGTTGTATGGCGATGAAGCTCGTTTGGAGGTTTGTTAACACAGTGTCCAAAGAAGGGTCAGATGTATACAGAATGGTGTCAAAGAATCACCCGCAAGAGCGACATCATTGACATATACAGAGAAAAGAGTCGGCCCGAGATTTGAACCCTGTGGCACCCCCATAGAGACTGCCAGAGGTCCGGACAACAGGCCCTCCGATTTGACACACTGAACTCTAATCTGAGAAGTAGTTACTGAACCAGGCGAGGCAGTCATTTGAGAAACCAAGGCTGTTGAGTCTGCTGATAAGAATGTGGTGATTGACAGAGTCGAAAGTCTTGGCCAGGTCAATGAAGACAGCTGTATTTATCGATGGCGGTTATGATATCGTTTAGGACCTTGAGCGTGGCTGAGGTGCACCTGTGGACAGCTCGGAAACCAGATTGCATAGCGGTGAAGGTATGGTGGGATTCGAAATGGTCAGTGATCTGTTTGTTAACTTGGCTTTCGAAGACTTTAGAAAGGCAGAGTAAATTGTGTGTATATTTGTGATGGGGAAAAAACAATGAATCAATTTTAGAATAAAGCTGCAATGTAACAAAATGTGAAAAAGTAAATGGGTCTGAATACTTTCCGAATGCACTGTTCAGATCTTACCTTCTTCCAACCCTTTTCCTCATAGTCCTTCGAGCCAGATGCCAAGACCCTTCACAACAGTGCTTATAAGATCAAGTACAATTCCCCACCGTAGGAAGTCTGTGTCCCCGGCAGCCCCTCTGATGTCCTCCAGCAGCTGACTGGTTGCAGCCACGGCCACCTCTGCAGCTGCAGTGTGCCAGTTGCCATGGTTGGATTTAAGCGAGTCCTTGTTGATCCCACCCATAGGCTCCTTCCCGCTTGTCTGGTCAAATGAGCCCCCATGGCTGCACTTCCCTGCCAACCGATAGAGATTATCAGGACAATATGATGGTCACTTACAACTGCTGTCAGGATCTTGTATGTTATTACATTGATGTTTCTTCTCTGACTGTTAGTCAGTATGCTACTAACCAGGTCCTACAGATGCCATATCTTAATTTGATCATCTTGTTGTTGGAGGAAATTTCATGCACAGCAGAAAATGCAAATTTGTAGAGTATTCAAGATTTTAAAAAGCTTCTAAAGTTTGTAATTTACAATTTAAAATGTCAGACTTGATTTACCCTAACCCCTACAAAAATATAATCCACATTTCCTGCTGCTGCAGGATTATTTTCCTGCTGTGAGAAACCGGGTCAAATTAAGATGTGGTATCTTTAGGTCAGTTCTGTATGTGTGTTAGCTAACTTCTCCTTTTGCTGTTGAGGAGCTGTATAACTCCTCTACAGCAGGTATTCCCAAACTGGGGTACGCATACCCACAGGGGTATGCACAATGCAGTCGAGGGTACGGCAAATAAAAATGTGATTCACATTTTTTTTTTTTAATTCTGCGCAACAAAAGCAACAGATACCATTAATAAGAAAGGGCTAGAAGAGTCTTATGTGGTGAGCTGCCGAGTGGCTAGGACAGGCAAGCCCCATACTATTGTGGAGGACTTAATTATTCCTGCTGCCGCGGATATGGCTGGAACAATGCTGGGAAAAAAGGCCCAAAAAACTATACAGACAATGACCTCATCAAACAACACTGTTTCACAACGCTTCAGTGACATGGCATGAGTTATTTTGAAACAATTGCTGCTTTGCCAGTGAATTATATGCGTTACAGCTGGATGAGTCAGACGTGGCACAGCTCCTGGTATATGTCCGTTACATGTGTGTGGGGTCAATTAAGGAAGACATCCTCTTCTGGAAACCAGGACAACATGAGAGGATATTTTTTAAGTACTGGACATCATTGTGACATCAAATGGACTTTGGTGGTCAAGATGTGTTGGTGTCTGTACTGATGGCGCAAAAGCCATGACACGGAGACACAGTGGAGTGGTAACGCGCGTGCCAGCAGTTGCTCCCGACGCCACTTGGGTACACTGCAGCATCCACCAAGAGGATCCTGCTGCCAAGGGAATGCATGACAGATTAAAAGACGTTTTGGACACTATAGTGAAAATGGTTAACTTTGTTAAAGCAAGGCCCCTGAACTCCGGTGTATTTTCTGCATTATGCAATGATATAGGCAGTGACCATGTAATGCTTTAACAACATACAGAAGTGTGCTGGTTATCAAGGGGCAAAGTATTCACACATTTTTTTGAATTGAGAGACGAGCTTAAAGTTTTCTTCACTGACCATCATTTTCACTTGTCTGACAGCTTGCATGATGATGAGTTTCTCACACAACTTGCCTATCTGGGTGATGTTTTTTTTCACCTGAATGATCTGAATCTAGGATTACAGGGCCTCTCCGCAACTATATTCAATGTGCGGGACAAAATTGAGGCTATGATTAAGAAGTTGTAGCTCTTTTCTGTCTGCATGAACAAGGACAACACACAGGTCTTTCCATCATTGTATGATTTTTTGTGTGCAAATTAACAAGTTTACAGACAATGTCAAATGTGATATAGCGAAGCATCTGAGTGAGCTGGGTGCGCAATTACGCAAGTACTTTCCCGAAATGGACGACACAAACAACTGGTTTTGTTATCCCTTTCATGCCCTGCCTCCAGTCCACTTACCGATATCTGAACAAGAGAGCCTCATCGAAATTGCAACAAGCAGTTATGTGAAAATTTAATTTAATCAGAAGCCACTGCCAGATTTCTGGATAGGGCTGCGCTCAGAGTTTCTTGCCTTGGCTAATCGCGCTGTTAAGAAACTCATGCCCTTTGCAACCACGTACCTATGTGAGAGTGGATTCTCCCTCACTAGCATGAAAACTAAATACAGGCACAGACTGTGTGGAATATTATTTAAGACAGAGACTCTCTCCAATACAACCCAACATTGCAGCATTATTATCCAACATTATGTGCATCCTTTTGAGCACACCCTTCTCATTAACCTGTGGTGAGTTATTCACAATTGTTGATGAACAAATAAGGTTTTTATATGTAAGATGGTTAAATAAAGAGCAAAATTATTGATTATAATTATATTATTATTTGTGCCCTGGTCCTATAAAAGCTCTTTGTCACTTCTCACGAGCCAGATTGTGACAAAAAATCACACTCATTTCTATGTTTAATTAATGTATCGTATAGTGTGTGTGTGGCAGGCTTACAATGATGACAAAAGACAACATTTGAGAGTGCTGACCCTGGTGTTAGAGGGATTAATGAGGGGTTAATTAAATAATACCATGATATTGTTTGAGGCACAACAGCAACAAAAAACTTTTATCACGGCAACTGGTTTGATACATTCACCTCTGAAGGTAAATTATGTTATTATTATTATTACATTCAGTAATCTGGCTCTGATTTGTCATCCTGAGGGTCCCAGGCATAACATGTAGCATCATTTTGTTTGATAAAATAGATGTTTATATGCAAATGTGGGAACTGGGTTCTACAGTTTGAACCCTTGCTGTCTCTCGCTCCACACCCTCCCGGTGTGGGCGTGTCTTAGATGTGTGAAAGTTAGTGTATGAGCTCCCGGCCATCTATGTATGACATTCCTGGGATCCATCATGTATGCAACCTTTCGGCTGCTAGTCCAACGCTCTAACCACTAGGCTACCCTGCCGCCCCAATGATCCATCATGTTTGACATTCCTGGGAGTAAACTTACATGTTTTATTACCATATCATTGTTTTATGTTCTCTATAGTTATGTACTTGAAAATGTATCAATTGACCAATTCGGCACATTTGGGCAGACTTGATACAAAATATTGTCCAGTATTGCAACGCTTCACTGTATCAGTCTGAAACGTTGCACACACACTGCTGCCATCTGGTGGCCAAAATCTAAATTGCGCCTAAACTCCTATATGATATATCTTTAAAAAAAAATCACCTTTATTTAACCAGGTAGGCCAGTTCTCATTTACAACTGCGACCTGGCCAAGATAAAGGTAAGCAGTGCGACACAAACAACACAGAGTTACACATGGAATAAACAAATGTTCAGTCAATTACACAATAGAAAAAATCTGTGTGTCAAATGAGGAAAGATTAGGGAGGTAAGGCAATAAATAGGCCGTAGTGGTGAAGTAATTACAATTGAGCAATTAACACTGGAGCGATAGATGTGCAGAAGATGAATGTGCAAGTAGAAATACTGGGGTGCAAAAGAGCAAAAAAACAAAAACAATATGGGGATGAGGTAGTTGGATGGGCTATTTACAGATGGGCTATGTACAGGTGCAATGATCTGTGAGCTGCTCTGACAGCTGACGCTTAAAGCTAGTGAGGGAGATATGAGTCTCCAGCATCAATGATTTTTGCAATTCATTCCAGTCATTGGCAACAGCAAGAGTGACATCATTGATGTATACAGAGAAAAGAGTCGGCCTGAGAATTTAACCCTGTGGCACCCCCATAGAGACTGCCAGAGGTCCGGACAACAGGCCTTCCGATTTGGCACACTGAACTCTGTCTGGGAAGTAGTTGGTGAACCAGGCGAGGTAGTCATTTGAGAAACCAAGGCTGTCGAGTCTGCTGATAAGAATGTGGTGATTGACAGAGTCGAAAGCCTTGGCCAGGTCGATGAATACGACTGCACAGTATTGTCTTTTATCGATGGCGGTTATGATATCGTTTAGGACCTTGAGCGTGGCTGAGGTGCATCCATGACCAGCTCGGAAACCAGAATGCATAGCATTGAAGTTACAGTGGGATTCGAAATGGTCGGTGATCTGTTTGTTCAATTGTCTTTTAAAGACCTTAGAAAGGCAGGGTAGGATAGATACAGGTCTGTAGCAGTTTGGGTCTAGAGTGTCTCCCCATTTGAAGAGGTGGATGACCGCGGCAGCTTTCCAAGCTTTTGGCATCTCAGACGATATGAAAGAGAGGCTGAACAGGCTAGTAATTGAGGTTGCAACAATTGCAGCAGATAATTTTTGAAAGAGAGGGTACAGATTGTCTAGCCCAGCTGATTTGTAGGGGTCCATATTTTGTAACTCTTTCAGAATATCAGCTATCTGGATTTGGGTGAAGGAGAAATGAGGGAGGCTTGGGCAAGTTGTAGCTTTTTTTTGTTTGTATTATGTTTTACCAGATCTAATATGTTATATTCTCCTACATTAATTCTACATACAAACTTCAAAGAGTTTCCTTTAAAATGGTATTAAGAATTTGCATATCCTTGCTTCAGGTCCTGAGCTACAAGCAGTTAGATTTGGATATGTCCTTTTCGACGAAAATTGAAAAAAAGGGTCCGATCCTTAAAACCTGTTTGGACTAGGGGGCAGCATTTTCACTTTTGGATGAAAAGCGTGCCTAGAGTAAACGGCCTGAAACTCAGTATAAACTCAGTATATAATATATGCATATTATTAGTAGTATTGGATCGAAAACACTCTGAAGTTTCTAAAACTATTTGAATGATGTCTGTGAGTATAGGTGAAAACCTGAGAAAAATCCAACCAGGAATTGGGAAATCTGAGGTTTGTAGTTTTTCAACTCATTGCCATTCCAATATACAGTGTCTGTGGGGTCATATTGCACTTCCTAAGGCTTCCACTAGATGTCAACAGTCTTTAGAACCTTGTTTGAGACTTCTACTGTGAAGGAGGGGGGAATGAGAGGGGAATGAGCCAGGTGTCTGGCAGAGTGCCACGAGCTCGTGACGTGCGTTCATGTGAAAGTTAGCTCGAGTTCCATTGCTTTTCTACAGACAAAGGAATTCTCCGGTTGGAAAATTATTGAAGATTTATGATAAAAACATCCTAAAGATTGATTCTATACTTAATTTTACATGTTTCTAACACCTGTAATAACATTTTGGACTTTTCGTCCAACCTTTCGGCTGGACTTGCACACGCGTTTGGATTTGTTTACCAAACGTGCTAACCAAAGGAGGTATTTGGACATTATCGAACAAAACAAACATTTATTGTGGAACTGGGATTCCTGGGAGTGCATTCTGATGAAGATCATCAAAGGTAAGTGAATATTTATTATGCTATTTCTGACTTCTGTTGAACACACAACATGGCGGATATCTGTTTGGGTTGTTTTGGTCTCTGAGCGCTGTACTCAGATTATTGCATGGTGTCCTTTTTCCGTAAAGTTTTTTGAAATCTGACACAGCGGAGAGAGGAATGAGTGGAGAACAGGAGGGCTTCTTAAAGAAAAACTAACAGGTCTGTGAGAGACGGAATTCTTACTGATTGGTAGGTGATCAAATACTTATGTCATGCAATAAAATGCAAATTAATTACTTAAAATCATACAATGTGATTTTCTGGATTTTTGTTTTAGATTCCGTCTCTCACAGTTGAAGTGTACCTATGATAAAAATTACAAACCTCTACATGCTTTGTAAGTAGGAAAACCTGCAAAATCGGCAGTGTATCAAATACATACATGTATACATGTATAGTGTAACATGTTGTCCAGGGAGTGTCATCTAATGAAGAGGTTAGAGATTAATTTTTTCTCTATTTCTGCTTTTTGTGACTCCTCTCTTTGGTTGGAAAATGTCTGTATGCTTTCTGTGAAAAGGTGCTGACCTAACGTAATGAAATGTTGTGTTTTCACCGAAAAGCCTTTTTGACTGTGGTTGGATTAACGATAAGTTTATCTTTAAAATGGTGTCTAATACTGGTATGTTTGAGAAATTTGAATTATGAGATTTCTGTTGATTTGAATTTGGCACCCTCCAATTTCATTGGCTGTTGGTGAAGGGTTCCGCTAGCGGAATGGGGTTCAGACAGGTTAAGAGGATTCAACCCCTATGACCAAAGCACATAGAGACATGAAACTAGGTTGGTATGCTATTGCTATACTACTTCTGGTCAATTCACAATGTAAATCTTATTAAAATCAGATAAGTGACTGACTCTACCTTTTGGTTTGGTGGAAAATAAAGGTACAAGGCCAAAATATCCCGAGGTCAGCTTCTTGTCTCTGCCGATGTTTTCTAGGATGTTGTTCTGGCAGTCTTTACCGACACAGCTCTGACATGTGGGAGTGTCCTTATCTGGTGGATAGAGGTTTCACAATATCAACTACATCCTGGTACTTTGCTACACAACACTACTTGATCTAAAACACATTTGATGTAAAATACCATTACATCACCTTTACTAGGGCAATATTTTGTGACTGCATAAGGCAATATTTAACCCACATCCTGTTGATTCTGTGTAATGAGCAACAGACATGTACTTTTCATTACAGCATAACATGACCTCTATTTTGGCAACCAACAATTCACTACGGGAGACAGATTGCTGGTGTCAAGTGCAGGGCGCAACAGGTGTTTATTGTAAACGACCGCAGGAGGAGGTAGGTAGGTAGCTGGGTCCAGGGGCAGGCAGAAGGTCATACACAGGGGGTCAAAAAAAGGCAACAGTACAGGCAGGGAAAAGGCTAGTAATGTCGTCCGGGAGATCAGGCAATTGGTTGATAACAGGAAATCCGATAAAGGCTAAAGTACAGGCAGGTAATAGGCGAAAGGTGTCGTGTAGTGAGGCAGGTAGAAACTATCATACAGGGAGGAGTAAATTATGGGAAAAACAGAGCTCCGAATAGAATTGTGTCACAAAATAAACAATACCTCACAATGACGGGTGCAAATAACTGAACTAAATCGTGTGTGATAATGACATACAGATGTGTGAACAGGTGATCTGAATTCAGGTGATTGGGATCTGGAGAGTGAGCTGCGTTCAGGGGATCTACGTGTTCGAGAGTGTGAGTTGGAAACAGACGTTACATAACCAAAAGGTTCCTAGATCGAATCCCCGAGCTGACAAGGTAAAAATCTAGCGTTCTGCCCCTGAACAAGGCAGTTAACCCACTATTCCTACGCCGTCATTGTAAATAAGAATTTGTTCTTAACTTGCCAAAGTCAATACTTTGTAGAGTCACCTTTTGCAGCAATTACAGCTGCAAGTCTCTTGGGGTATGTCTCTATAAGCTTGGCACATCTGGCCACTGGGATTTTTGCCCATTCTTCAAGGCAAAACTGCTCCAACTCCTTCAAGTTGGATGGGTTCCGCTGGTGTACAGACATCTTTAAGTCATACCACTGATTCTCAATTGGATTAAGGACTTGGCTTTGTCTAGGCCATTCCAAGACATTTAAATGTTTCAACTTAAACCACTCGAGTGTTGCTATAGCAGTATGCATAGGGTCATTGTCCTGCTGGAAGGTGAACCTGCATCCCAGTCTCAAATCTCTGGAAGACTGAAACATGTTTCCCTTAAGAATTTCTCTGTATTTAGCACCATCCATCATTCCTTCAATTCTGACCAGTTTCCCAGTCCCTGCCGATGAAAAACATCCCCACAGCATGATCCTGCCACCACCATACTTCACTGTGGGAATGGTGTTCTCAGGGTGATGAGAGGTGTTGGGTTTGCGCCCGACATAGCGTTTTCTGTTTTTGCAGAATCCTGCACAGGTCTGTATCAGTTTGTTGTCCTGAATTGAGTAACTGCTTTTCTCCATCTATCTTGACATCCTCTGCACCCTACTACTCTCTTTGAAAATCACCAATTCACATAACCTCCATTGTGTTGAATGTGTAAGGAACTTTGTCAAACCTGAATGTTACACCCCTGGTTTCTTCAGAGGAATATCAACCTACATGCTTTAGTTGGCAATGAGTCATCTTCAAATTCATTGAGCCATCTTCAAACTACTCTGCCTCCTTAACACACACCCAGGACCACACCCTCGCAATACCTGCAACTGGGCCGATGTTCGATACATCTGATCTGATGAGATTTGAATGGGGAAATCTGTTACCCAGTTCTATCCAGTTACTGTGACTGTAGAAGTCCTGGAAATATAAGAATGATAAGTTGTTTAAAATAGTGTTTTTGACAAATGCCATGTTATTTATTTATTATTAAGAACACTGTTTTCAAATTATTTTAGCAAAAGTAATATTTCATCAAAAGCACTCTCTCTTGTCTTGTGGAGTAAGGAGATAATGAGAACCATCTAAATCACCTGTAAGGTGTGTAAAATGTCTCCCAGCTTCTGTCTTGCTGCCTCAATGTTCCCTTGCTTGATGCTGGCTTTGACAGAGCTCATGCCATCTATGATGAGTTTCCGCCCCTCCACGAACCTCTCCCCATCAAAGTGGTACTCTCCATTGAACAGGTGACGGAAGTCAACTCTGGCATTTCTCCAGGTGACGTCTGATATGGCACTCTGGAAACTCTTAGCAGACCCTGATGAGAAGCAGGCTAGAGCCAGAGACTCTGCAGTCAGTGGTCCTGGCTCCTGGCACACACACACACACACACACACACACACACACACACACACACACACACACACACACACACACACACACACACACACACACACACACACACACACACACACACACACATTGGTGTAAATAAAATGTATTCTACTTTATACTATAGTATAAAACACAACACAAATACTTTCTTTACTAAGACGAAGCTTAAATATAAACAGTTACTGAATATGAGTCTGACGTAGTCCTTAGTTTTGTGGCTTTAGTTTACTTACTGGCAGAGTGAAGTCTCTTCCCTCAACCGAGGCCAGTTGCTTGCACACCTTTGCCGTGGTCTGTAAGATGGCTTCCCTAGTGATCTTCAGATGGTCCATGGAGCTGCCTGAGAAGAGCACCAGGAACCCCTGGACCTCTGTCTGCAGGAGGAGGAGAGAGACTACGGCCAGGACTGATGACATCATCAACCTGTCTGTGGGAGGGAGAGAACAGTTAACATGACATAATATTATAGTTTGATCATAGACTGCCTTCAGTAAGTATTCACGCCCCATGTCCTTTTCCACTTTTTTTTTTGTGCTACAGCCTGAATGTAAAATTGATTAAATTTAGATTTTTTTCCGCTGGCCCACACACAATAACCCATAACGTCAAAGTGGAATGATGTTTTTTGAAGTTTATTTGATTTAATTAAAACTTGTTATGGCTAGCGTTCCCTGAATGGGGAACTCCCCCCCCCCATTCAGCTGAAAAGGTGGTGCCGGAAATTCAAAAAAATATTCTTTAGAAATATTTAACTTTCACACATTAACAAGTCCAATATAGCAAATGAAAGATAAACATCTTGTTAATCTACCCATCGTGTCTGATTTTTTAAATGTTCTACAGCGAAAACACAACATATATTTAAGTTAGATCACCACCAAATTCAAAAACACACACAGACATTTTTCACAGCCAAGGATAGAGTCACAAAAGCAGAAATATAGATAAAATGAATCACTAACCTTTGATTATCTCCATCAGATGACACTCATAGGACATCATGTTATACATGTATTGTGTGTTTTGTTCGATAATGTGGATATATATATAAAAAAATCTCAGTTTACATTGGCGCGTTACATGCAGTAATGTTTTGGTTCCAAAACATCTGGTGATTTTGCAGAAATACTCACAATAAACATTGATAAAAGATTCAAGTGTTATTCACAGAATTAAAGATAAATGTATCCTCTATGCAACCGCTGTGTCAGATTTCAAAAAAACTTTACGTAAAAAGAATAATCTGAGAACGGCGCTCAGAACCCAAATTAGAAACTTCAGAGTGTTGTCTATCCACCAGTAATAATAATATGCATATATTCACATCTGGGAAAGAGTAGGATGCAGTTTACTCTGGGCATGCCTTTCATCCAAAGGTGAAAATGCTGCCCGCTAGCTCCAACAGGATATTATTAAAATTGAAAATCTGAAATGACTTGAGTCATTAAGTATTCAACCCCTTTGTTACGGCAAGCCTAAATAAGTTCAGAAGTAACATTTTTATTAACAAGTCACATAAGTTGCATGGACTCATTATGCCATAATAGTGTTTAAGATGATGTTTTAATGACTACCTCATCTCTTTACCCATCACATACAATTATCTGTAAGGTCCCTCAGTCGAGCAGTGAATTTCAATGACTGATTCATCCACTAAGAACTAGGGAGGTTTTCCAATGCCTCGCAGAGAAGTTAATCTATTGGTAGATGGGTATAGATAAAAAAGCAGACATTGAATATCCCTTTGATCATGGTGAAGTTATTAATTACACTTTGGATGATGTATCAATACACCCAGTCACTACAAAGCTACAGGCGTTCATCCTAACTCAGTTATCGGTAAGGAAGGAAACCATTCAAGGATTTCACCATGAGGCCAATGGTGACTTTAAATCAGTTACAGAGTTGAATGGCTGAGATAGGAGAAAATGGAGGATGGATCAACAACATTGTAGTTCCTCTACTCTACTAACCTAATTTGCAGAGTGAAAAGGAGGAAGCCTGTAAATAATGCAAATATTCCAAAACATGCAAACTGTATGCAACTAAAGTAATACTGCAAAAAAATTGACAAAGGAATTCTCTTTTTTCCTCAATACAAAGTCTTATGTTTGGGGCAAATCCGATACAACACATTACTGTGTACCGTTCTCCATATATTCATGTATAGTGGTGGCTGCATCACGTTATGGGTATGCTTGTAATTTGTTAATAAAAGACTGAGGAGTTTTTTCAGGATATAAAAAGAAACAGAATGGAGCTAAGCACAGATCAAATCCTAGAGGAAAACCTGGTTCAGTCTGCTTTCAACCAGACACTGGGAGATGAATTCACCTTTCAGCAGGATAATAATTATATAACCTTAAACACAAGGCCAAATCTACACCGGAGATTCTTACCAAGAAGAAAGTGAATGTCCCTGAGTGGTTGAAAGACCTGAAAATGGTCATCTCTCAATGATCAACAACTATTTTGAAAGAGCTTGAAGAAAAATGGGCAAATTTTCATTTATTTATTTTTATTTCACCTTTATTTAACCAGGTAGGCTAGTTGAGAACAAGTTCTCATTTGCAACTGCGACCTGGCCAAGATAAAGCATAGCAGTGTGAGCAGACAACACAGAGTTACACATGGAATAAACAATTAACAAGTCAATAACACAGTAGAAAACAAAGGGGGAGTCTATATACAATGTGTGCAAAAGGCATGAGGAGGTAGGCGAATAATTACAATTTTGCAGATTAACACTGGAGTGATAAATGATCAGATGGTCAAATGTTGCACAATCCAGGTGTGGAAAGCTCTTAGAGACTTACACAGAAAGACTCACAGCTGTAATCACAGCCAACGGTGATTCTAAAACGTATTGACTAAGGGGTCGAATACTTATGTAATCAATATACACTACCGTTCAAAAGTTTGGGGTCACTTAGAAATGTCCTTGATTTTGAAAGATAAGCACATTTTCTGTCCATTAAAATAACAGCAAATTTATCAGAAATACAGTGTAGACATTGTTAATGTTGTAAATGACGATTGTACAGTTGATTGTACAGTTGAAGTCGGAAGATTACATACTCCTTAGCCAATTACATATAAACTCAGTTTTTCACAATTCCTGACATTTAATCCAAGTAAAAATTCACTGTCTTAGGTCAGTTAGGATCACCACTTTATTTTAAGAATGTGAAATGTCAGAATAATAGAAGAGAGAATGATTTATTTAAGCATTTCTTTCATCACATTCCCAGTGGGTCAGAAGTTTACATACACTCAATTAGTAATTGCTAGCATTGCCTTTAAATAGTTTAACTTGGGTCAAACGTTTCCACAAGCTTCCCACAATAAGTTGGGTGAATTTTGTCCCATTCCTCCTGACAGAGCTGGTGTAACTGAGTCAGGTTAGTAGGCCTCCTTGCGCGCACACACTTTTTCAGTTCTGCCCACAAATTTTCTATAGGATTGAGGTCAGGGCTTTGTGATGGCCACTCCAATACCTTGACTTTGTTGTCCTTAATCATTGATTAAGGATCATTGTCAATTGATCATTAATCATTGTCCATTTGGAAGACCCATATGGGACCAAGCTTTAACTTCCTGACTGATGTCTTGAGATGTTGCTTCAAAATATCCACATAATTTTCCTGCCTAATGATTCCATATATTTTGTGAAGTGCACCAGTCCCTCCCGCGGATTTGAGCAGTGGCTTCTTCCTTGTTGAGTGGACATTTAGGTTACATAGATATAGGACTCGTTTTACTGTGGATATAGATACTTTTGTACCCGTTTCCTCCAGCATCTTCACAAGGTCATTTGCTGTTGTTATGAGATTGATTTGCACTTTTCGCACCAAAGTACGTTCATCTCTAGAAGACAGAACGCGTCTCCTTCCTGAGCGGTATGACGGCTGCGTGGTCCCATGGTGTTAATACTTGCGTACTATTGTTTGTACAGATGAACGTGGTACCTTCAGGCGTTTGGAAATTGCTTGGAAATGAACCAGACTTGTGGAGGTCTACAATTTCCAGGGTTGGTCCTGGTCAGTTCCTG
This sequence comes from Oncorhynchus tshawytscha, assembly GCF_018296145.1. Lineage (NCBI taxonomy): Eukaryota > Metazoa > Chordata > Actinopteri > Salmoniformes > Salmonidae > Oncorhynchus > Oncorhynchus tshawytscha. Next base: position 47,514,999 of record NC_056458.1, on the reverse strand, counting down.
GATGGGAGACCAGATGCTGCTGGAAGTTGTGTTGGAGGGCCAGTAGGAGGCACTCTTTCCTCTGATCTAAAAAATATCCCAATGCCCCAGGGCAGTGATTGGGGACACTGCCCTGTGTTGGGTGCCGTATTTCGGTAGGGACGTTAAACGGGTATCCTGACTCTCTGAGGTCATTAAAGACCCTATGGCACTTATGGTAAGAGTAGGGGTGTTAACCCCGGTGTCCTGGCTAAATTCCCAATCTGGCCCTCAAACCATCACGGTTACCTAATAATCCCCAGTTTACAATTGGCTCGTTCATCCCGCGTAACTATTCCCCAGGTCGTTGCTGCAAATGAGAACGTGTTCTCAGTCAACTTACCTGGTAAAATAACAGATAAATAAATAACTTCTGACCCACTGGAATTGTGATACAGTGTAATATAAGTGAAATAATCTGTCTGTGAACAATTGTTGGAAAAATGTCCTAACCGACTTGCCAAAACTATAGTTTGTTTACAAAAAATGTGTGGAGTGGTTGAAAAACAAGTTTTAATGACACCAACCTGTATGTAAACTTCCGACTTCAACTGTAGCTGGAAACGGCCGATTTTTTATGGATTATTAACATAGGCGTACATATAATGGGCTCAAAATGGCCAGAAGCAAAGGACTTTCTTCTGAAACTCGTCATTCTATTCTTGTTCAGAGAAATGAAGGCTATTACATGCGAGAGATTGCCAAGAAAATGAAGAACTTGTACAACGCTGTCTAATATTCCCACAGAACAGCGCAAACAGGCTCTGACCAAAATAGAAAAGGAGGGGGAAGCCTCGGTGCACAACTGAACAAGAGGACGAGTACATTAGAGTGTCTAGTTTGAGAAACAAACACCTCACAAGTCCTCAACTGGCAGCTTCATTAAATAGTAACCGCAACGTCAACAGTGAAGAGGCGACTCCGGGATGCTGGCCTTGTAGGCAGAGTTCCTCTGTCCAGTGTCTGTGTTATTTTGCCCATCTTAATCTTTTATTTTTATTGGCCAGTCTGAGATATGTATTTTTCTTTGCAACTCTGGCCTAGAAGGCCAGCATCCCAGAGTCACCTCTTCACTGTTGACGTTGAGACTGGTTCTATTTAATGAGTTTCAGAAGAAAGTTCTTTGTTTCTGGCCTTTTTGAGCCTACAATCGAACCCTAAAAAATGCTGATGCTCCAGATACTCAACTAGTCTAAAGAAGGCCCGTTTTATTGCTTCTTTAAGGAGCACAACAGTTTTCAGCTGTGCTAACATAATTGCAAAAGGGTTTTCTAATGATCAATTCGCCTTTTAAATTGATAAACTTGGATTAGCTAACACAATGTGCCATTGGAACAAAGGAGTGATGGTTGCTGATAATGGACCTCTGTACATCTATGTAGAAATTCCATAAACAATGATCTGTTTCCAGCTACAATAGTCATTTACAACATTAACAATGTCTACACTGTATTTCTGATCAATTTGATGTTATTTTAATAGAACAAAAAATGTGCTTTTCTTTTAAAAACAAGGACTTTTTGAAGTGACCAAAACTTTTGAATGGTGGTGCATCTTTCGTGTTTTATTTACCATTAATTTCAAACAAATATAAGAATCTTTCTTCCACTCTGACATTGCAAAGTATTTTGTGTAGATCGCTGACAAAACAAGACAAATCCATTTGAATGCCGCTTTGTAACACAACAAAATGTGAACAAAGTCAAGAGGTGTGAATACTTTCTGAAGGTACTGTATATATAATTATAATAGAGCAAGGTTCTGTACATTCATTCAAAAAAAGAACAATGTCAGACTATTCTAGAAAGCATAAAACATATTTCTGCAATGTAGTGTGCTCTTTGGTTTTAAATCACTAAATTGCAATAAAAATATGTTTTATGCCTTGTGTTTGTTAGGTAACCTTTTACCGTCACATCTTTAGTGGTTTTTATGTAGTGATTTAGAAAATAACTTTTGCAACAACAACTGGACAAAGATAGAATTTTCACAACAAATAACTGTCTGACAATTATTTTCTACCATAAATTCAGATTTTCCTTTATAGAATTTTAAATTACACACAGCATTAGAATATGAACACGTTTAAACTGTAAATATTTGCAAAATATAATATCCATTTACATACTGAAGTAGTCTTAACAAGCTTTAATTTGTGCAATTCAATTTGTGCTGCAAAGTATACCTTCCAAATGTGTTCCAATCAGTCAATATATTTTTCCAAGGACACCTGAGCTGTCACACCCAGACCTCACACAGTGCTCTTTTATCCTACTGCCCACACCCTTATCCACTAATAACACATTTGACTACCAAGATTAACAAACTGACCAGTGCCTACCTTATTGCCTCACAGGTTCAGAAGTGTGTCTCCTATGAAGAGATCTGATTCACACAGATGATGTGTCTCTTTATACAACACAACAAAGTGCCGTGCCAACATGATTTACATGAAACCTTTCACTGTTGTCACCTGTTGCTTTGGCATGATATCTGTTTACAGTAGAAATATTTTTTGTTTTCATTGTTCTGGTTTCTCAGAAGAGTCACATACATCTGCTATCAGGAACTTGTATGTTATTACATTTATTTTTTCTTCTCTGCCAGTCAGTATGCTACTAGCCTGGTCCTACAGATGTTGTATCTTAATTTGATCATTCTGTTCTTGCAGGATTTTTTCTGAACAGCAAGAAATGCAGATGTGTAGTGTATTCAAGGCTTCTAACATTTTAAATTTCCGATTTAAAATCTCAGACTTGATTTGGCCTAATGAAAAATGTATCAACACCTACAGAAATTCATAAATGAATTCTAATACACATAATAATTCACATTTCCTGTTGCTGCAGGATTATTTTCCTGCTGTGAAAAACCGGTTCAAATGAAGATAAGGTATCTTTAGGTCTGTTCTGTATGTGTTTTAGTTAACTTCCCTGATTGCTGTTGTGGAGCTGTATAAAGCAAATACTACCAAAGCACATGGAGACATGCAACTAGGTTGGTATGCTATTGCTATGCTACCTCCGGTCAATTCTCGGTGTAAATCTTATTAAAATCAGAATACTGCCTGACTGCCTTTTGGTTTGGTGGGGAAAAAAAGGTACAAGGCCAAAATATCCCGAGGTCAGCATCTTGTCTCTGATGATGTTTTCTAGGATGTTGTTCTGGCAGTCTATACCGACACAGCTCCGACATGTGGGAGTGTCCTTATCTGGTGGATAGAGGTTTCAACATATAAACTACATCCTGGTACTTTGCTACAAAACACTACTTCATCTAAAATACTTGTTGATGTATCACCTTTACTAAGGCAATATATTGTGACTGCATAAGGCAATATTTGACCCACATCCTGTTGTTTCTGTATAATGAGCAACAGACATAACATAACATGACTCTATTTTGGCAACCACCAATTTAGGACAAAGAAACTCTAACAATTGGCATGTGGCTGTTCTTTCAGCAGCATGGTGCACTGGTCTGTATCGGTTTGTTGTCCTGAGTTGAGTAAACACTTTCTGCATCTATCTTGGCATCCTCTACACCCTAGTCCCTTTGACAATCTCCAGTTTTGCCTTTAAATTGTTTAACTTGGGTCAAACATTTTGGGTAGCCTTCCACAATCTTTCCACAATATGTTGGGAGAATTTTGTCCCATTCCTCCTGACAGAGCTGGTGTAACTGAGTCAGGTTTGTAGGCCTCCTCGCTCGCACACACTTTTTCAGTTCTGCCCACAAGTGTTCTATAGGATTGAAGTCAGGGCTTTGTTATGGCCACTCCAATACCTTGACTTTGTTGTCCTTAAGCCATTTTGCCACAACTTTGGAAGTATGCTTGGGGTCATTGTCCATTTGGAAGACCCATTTGTGACCAAGCTTTAACTTCCTGACTGATGTCTTGACATGTTGCTTCAATATATCCACATAATTTTCCTGCCTCATGATTCCATCTATTTTGTGAAGTGCACCAGTCCCTTCTGCAGCAAAGCACCCCCACAACATGATGCTGCCACTTCACGGTTGGGATGGTGTTCTTCGGCTTGCAAGCTTCCCCCTTTTTCCTCCAAACATAACGATGGTCATTATGGCCAAACAGTTCTATTTTTGTTTCATCAGACCAGAGGACATTTCTCCAAAAAGTACGATCTTTGTCCCCATGTGCAGTTCCAAATCGTAGTATAGCTTTTTCATGGCGGTTTTGGAGCAGTGGCATCATCCTTGCTGAGCGGCCTTTCAGGTTATGTCGATATAGGACTCGTTTTACTGTGGCTACAGATACTTTTGTACCTGTTTCCTCTAGCATCTTCACTAGGTCCTTTGCTGTTGTTCTGGGATTGAATTACACTATTCGCACCAAAGTAGGTTAATCTCTAGGAGACAGAACACGCCTTCTTCCTGAGCGTTATGATGGCGCGTGGTCCCATGGTGTTTATACTTGCGTACTATTGTTTGTAAAGTTGAAGGTGGTACCTTCAGGTGTTTGGAAATTGCTCCCAAGGATGAACCAGAATTGTGGAGATCTATAATGATTTTTTCTGAGGTCTTTGCTGATTTCTTTTGATTTTCCCATTATGTTAAGCAAAGAGGCACTGAGTTTGAAGGTAGGCCTTGAAATACATCCACAGGTAAACCTCCAATTGACTCAAATGATGTCAATTGATGCCCCACATTCTTCTTACCCTCTTGCTCTTTTGCACCCCAGTATCTCTACTTGCACATTATCATCTGCACATCTTTCACTCCAGTATTAATGCTAAATTGTATTTATTTTCGCCTCTCGGGCCTAGTTATTGCCTACCTCCCTACGCATCTACATTTGCACACACTGTACACAGATTTTTCTATTTTTCTTTAATTATGTGTTATTGACTGTATGTTTGTTTATGTATGTAACTCTGTGTTGTTGTTTTTGTCGCACTGCTTTGCTTTATCTTGGCCAGGTCACAGTTGTAAATGAGAACTTGTTCTCAACTGTCCTACCTGGTTAAATGAAGGTGAAATAAAAATAAATAAAATAAAATAAATTATCAGAAGCTTCTAAAGCCATTACATCATTTTCTGGAATTTTCCAAGCTGTTTAAAGGTCCAGTCAACTTGGTGTATGTAAACTTCTGACCCACTGGAATTGTGATACAGTGAATTATAGGTGAAATTGTCACGACTTCCTCTCCTTGTTCGGGCGGCGTTCGATGTCACCAACCTTCTAGCCAACGCTGATCCTCTTTTCATTTTCCTTTGGTTTTGTCTTGTCTTCCATCACACCTGGTTCCAATCCCATCAATTACATGTTGTGTATTTAACCCTCTGATCCCCCTCATGTCCTTGTCGGTGATTGTTTATTGTAAGTGCTTGTGCACGGCTGTACTGGTGTGCGTTGGGGTATGTACCCCTTTGTTTTATTGTTCTGTTTTCCGGTAGGTTTTTGTAAATTAACTGCGCCGTTGGAAAAACAGTGATTTCTCTCCCACGTCTGACTTTTCTGCCACCAGTTCGCACAAAAATAATCAATGTCAATTAGCCTATCAGAAGCTGCTAAAGCCATGACATCATTTTCTGTAATTTTCAAAGCTGTTTAAAGGCACAGTCAACTTTAGTGTATGTAAACTTCTGACCCACTGGAATTGTGATACAGTGAAATAATCTGTCTGTGAACAATTGTTTGAAAAATGACTTGTGTCATGCACAAAGTAGATGTCCTAACCGACTTGCAAAAAACTATAGTTTGTTAACAAGACATTTGTGGAGTGGTTGAAAAACGATATTTAATGACTCAAATCAAATCAAATTTTATTTGTCACATACACATGGTTAGCAGATGTTAATGGGAGTGTAGCGAAATGCTTGTGCTTCTAGTTCCGACAATGCAGTAATAGCTAACAAGAAATCTAACAATTTCAATACAACTACCTTATACACACAAGTGTAAAGGAATGAATAAGAATAGGTATATAAAAATATATATGGATGAGCGATGACCAAACGGCATAGGCAGGATGCAGTAGATGGTATAGAGTACAGTATATACATATGAGATGAGTAATGTAGGGTATGTAAACATCATATAAAGTGGCATTGTTTAAAGTGACTAGTGATACATTTATTACATCTGATTTTTCATTATTAAAGTGGATAGAGATTTGAGTCAGTATGTTGGCAGCAGCCACTCAATGTTAGTGATGGCTGTTTAACAGTCTGATGACCTTGAGATAGAAGCTGTTTTTCTGTCTCTCGGTCCCAGCTTTGATGCACCTGTACTGACCTCGCCTTCTGGATGATAGCGGGGTGAACAGGCAGTGGCTCGGGTGGTTGTTGTCCTTGATAATTTTTTTGGCCTTCCTGTGACATCGGGTGGTGTAGGTGTCCTGGAGGGCAGGTAGTTTTCCCCCGGTGATGCGTTGCGCAGACCTCACTACCCTCTGGAGAGCCTTACGGTGTGGGCGGAGCAGTTGCCGTACCAGGCGGCAATACAGCCCGACAGGATGCTCTCGATTGTGCATCTGTAAAAGTTTGTGAGTGTTTTTGGTGACAAGCCAAATTTCTTCAGCCTCCTGAGGTTGAAAAGCCGCTGGTGCGCCTTCTTCACGATGCTGTCTGTGTGGGTGGACAATTTCAGTTTGTCCGTGATGTGTACGCTGAGGAACTTACAACTTTCCACCTTCTCCACGACTGTCCCGTCGATGTGGATAGGGGGGTGCTCCCTCTGCTGTTTCCTGAAGTCCACGGTCATCGCCTTTGTTTTGTTGACGTTGAGTGTGAGGTTATTTTCCTGACACCACACTCCGAGGGCCCTCACCTCATCCCTGTAGGTCGTCTCGTCATTGTTGGTAATCAAGCCTACCACTGTAGTGTCGTCGGTAAACTTGATTATTGAGTTGGCGACGTGCATGGCCACGCAGTTATGGGTGAACAGGGAGTACAGTAGAGGGCTGAGAACGCACCCTTGTGGGGCCCCAGTGTTGAGGATCAGCGGGGTGGAGATGTTGTTACCTACCCTCACCACCTGGGGGCTGCCCGTCAGGAAGTCCAGGACCCAGTTGCACAGGGCGGGGTTGAGACCCAGGGTCTCGAGCTTAATGACGAGTTTGGAGGGTACTATGGTGTTAAATGCTGAGCTGTAGTTGACGAACAGCATTCTTACATAGGTATTCCTCTTGTCCAGATGGGGTAGGGCAGTGTGCAGTGTGATTGCGATTGCGTCGTCTGGGAAAGATTGAATATGTCCGTAAACACACCAGCCAGCTCGTCTGCGCATGCTCTGATGACTGTGCATGCTCTGAGGGATGCCGTCTGGGCCGGCAGCCTTGCGAGGGTTAACACGTTTAAATGCTTTACTCACGTTGGCTGCGGTGAAGGAGAGCCTGCAGGTTTTGGTAGTGGGCCATGTTGTTGGCACTGTATTGACTCCAACCTAAGTGTATGTAAAGTTCTGACTTCAACTGTATAATTATAATTTTATAATTTTATACATCCAAAAAGCGCAAAACATATTTCTGGTTTTAGATCACAAAATTGCAATAAAAATATATGTTTCGTGCCTTGTGTTTGTTAGGTAACCCTTCACCATCACATCTTTAGTGGTTTAATGTTGTGATTTAGAAGAAAATAACATTTGTAACATCGACTGGGCCAAGATAAAACTTTTACAACAGTCTGACAACTTCTAATCAAATCAAATTTATTTATATAGCCCTTCGTACATCAGCTGATATCTCAAAGTGCTGTACAGAAACCCAGCCTAAAACCCCAAACAGCAAGCAATGCAGGTGTAGAAGCACAATTCACACACAATTCTTAAAACTTAATTAGTGACAAAAAGACACGCAAACACATTTGACAATGGCATGTAAAGGTGGAAAACACCCAATAACTTCACTTTCAACCTAAAAATACTGCTTATTCTAATCATTTTAATATATCAAATACAATAAATTCAATTTCCCTCAATAGAATTTGAAATAACACATATAATTAGAATGTGAGCCCATTTAACCTGTAAATATTAGCAAAATATAATATCCATTTAAACTTTACTTTCTGCAATTTAATTTGTTCATTCCAAATGTGTTCCAATCAGTCAATATCTGTTTCCAAGGACACCTGAGCTGCCACACCCAGACCCCCACAGTGCTCCTATCCTTTTCATAACCACTGCCCACACCCTTATACATCAATAGCCCATTTGACTACAAAAATCAACAAACTGACCAGTGCCTACTGTTACGGGTGTAAGATGGCACAGTGATGTCATCTGTTGGTAAATGTTCATTACTGCAACTCTTGTGTTTTACCGGGGTGCTTGAGATACCCTGGATGGGTTGTGATGTACTGAACAAAACTGGTTACTCACATCAATGCATCTGTCTCGTCATTTAACATTCAAACATGGTGTTAGAGTCGGATAACTAACCATGCTTTCCGCAAATTAGAGTCACCTGTTCTGGTTTACCAAACAAAAACTTATTTGTGTAAAATTTCGCCTGGAATTGGCCTTAGCTAGAGTGAGTTTGCTAGTTAGCTTCAGTGTTGTTAGCACCGGTTAGACATGGCAGCGAACATTCCCCCTCCCGCAGTTATGAAGCTCAGCGGGGATTGGAGCACGAACTGGGATACGTTTAGAGGTGAATGGGAGGACTATGCGCTAGCAACGGGACTTCTAGAAGAGGAAGATGAGGCAGTGGCTGCCACTTTGAGGACTATAACGGGAACTGAATGCCGACACGTATACAAACACAACCTGAACCTAACAGCAGCACAGCAAGGAATAGCTAAAGCTATTCTTGATGCTCTTGAACATTACTTTACGCCAGCAAAGAAGCTACGAGATTTATGTTTTCGGTCGTTGCAAACAGGAGGACAGGGAGTCCATTGACAGCTTTGTCACTAGGTTAATAAGGGAAAAGGCAGCTACATGTGACTATGGTGTTTTAAGAGATGAACTGATCAGAGATAAGATTGTGCTTGGCATAACTGATGAGGGCACCTGCAGACGTTTGCTGAGAGAACGTGACCTGACGCTGGCCTTGGCAGTGGAGACATGCCGTGCAGCAGAGCTTACTGATATACGGATAAGGTCCATAGAGCTAGAAAGGCAACATATGGACAATGTCAATGCTACATTCAGGCAGCCAGTAAAGAAATTCCCCTTTGCCACAACTAATGCTAATACTACAGCCAACTCTGCAGTAGACGACCCCAATACATGCCGATATTGTGGCATTTCTCATGGACGAGGAAAAGAACACTGCCCAGCCTATGGAAAAATATGCAAATCCTGTGGTAGAGCTAATCACTTCGCAAGGGTCTGCATGGAAAGCAAGAGAAAGGAGGGTAAGTGCACTCCATGGAAACAAACACAGATGAAGGGAACGACAGCACAGAGGATGTATATGCTAGCGAGTGCATAGGGGCAGTGAGGGGAAAAGGACAAAAGTGGTTTGTCACTCTGCTACTTAATAATAAACCACAGCAATGCCAGCTAGATTCAGGGGCCACATGCAACGTTATGATCCTTAAAGACAAAAGGGGGCACGCGCCCAGAGACAAACTCACACAGAGTAGCACTAACCTGAAACTGTATTCAGGCCAATTCATGACCTCTTTAGGCCTGTTTGTAACAGAGTGTGTTTTACGCCCTTGAGTTTGAAATAGTTGAGGCTAGTCAACAGCCATTACTGTCAGGTTCTACATGCGAGCGCCTTGGGCTTATTAACTTCACCATCCCAGCTGATCTTAACAGTATAGACAAAGTCCAGGCTGGGCCCCTGAGCAAGGAGACACTCCTAAGTAAGTACCATGATGTCTTCAACACACCGGTCGAGTCAGTTCCCGGGGAAGTCCACTTTGAGTTGGACGCAGCAATCCAGCCTGTCCAGTGTGCACCCCGCAATGTACCAGTGGCCATGAAAGCAGCTACGAAGGCTCAGCTTGACAAATACGAAGGAGATGGCCACATCATATCCGTCACCGAGCCTACAGACTGGATAAGTAATATGGTTATCGTCAAGAATCCAGACAAGCTACGGATATGCATTGATCCTAAACACCTCAACCGGGCTCTGCGACGTTCACATTACATTATGCCCACGTTGGAGGATGTTCTTTACAAGCTCCCAAAGGCCAGAGTCTTCACGCTCGTGGATGCCAGAGATGCCTTCCTGCAGTACAAGCTCGACGAGCCCAGCAGCTACATGACCACCTTTTGGACACCCTGGGGCAGGAAGAGGTGGTTGAAGCTTCCGTTTGGTGTCTCTGTGGCTCCAGAGGTGTGTCAGCGGAAACAGCATGAGTTGTTGATGGGACTCAGTGGCGTGGAACCCATAGCAGATGACATCCTCGTAGTGGGCTGTGGGGACAGTGATGAGGAGGCAGAACGTGACCATGACGCCAAGCTGCTGGCCCTGATGGTCAGATGCAGACAGGTCAAGCTAAGGCTAAGCATAAAAAAGCTTCAGTTTAAAGTGCCAGAGGTCCGCTGTCATGGGCACATCTTGTCCTCCACCGGATTGAAGGCGGATCCTGAAAAAGTGAAGGCTGTCTTGGAAATGCCCCACCCAACTGACGTGAAGGGAGTGCAGCGCTTCGTCGGATTCGTCACCTACCTGGCCAAATTCCTACTGCGGCTCTCTGAAGTGTGTGAGCCACTAAAGCAGCTCATGGACAAGGACACCATCTGGCATTGGCTCCCAAAACATGATGCAGAGGTGAGGGAAATAAAACAACTGGTCACCCAGACACCTGTACTGGGATAATACAATGTGTCAAAACCTGTCACGATTCAGAGTGACTCAAGCCAGTATGGACTTGGCTGTTGCCTCATGCAGGAGGGCCAGCCTGTGGCATTCGCCTCTAGGGCTCTCACCCCACAGAGCAGAACTATGCCCAGATAGAGAAGGAGTGCCTCAGCATTGTGTTTGCATGCCAACGCTGTACCACTACCTGTACGGGCGCGACAATATTACCGCAGAGACAGATCACAAGCCCCTTATTGCTTATTCAGCAAGCCTCTTCTGAATGCCCCAAAACGACTGCAGAGCATGCTACTGGCCCTACAAAACTACAACCTCAAGGTGGTGTATAAGCCAGGGCCAGAGATGTATGTGAGTGACACGCTCAGCAGGGCTAATGGATCAGGCACTCACACATGCTCCATGTATGAACAACACGCAGTGTGCAGCTTACAAACAGAGCAAGTGGATGTTGAACACATCAACCAGGCTGACTACCTTAATGTTACGGACCAGCGCCTTATACAAATCAGACAGCACACAGACAGGGACGCGCAACTCCAGGCATTGAGGTCTGTGATTCTGATTGGCTAGCCCGACTGCAGGGAAGAAACTGCTTTAGCCGTCAGAGAATATTGGCCAGTCAAAGAGGAGCTCAGTGTTCAAAACGGAGTAATATTCAAGAGTCAGAGAGTCGTTATTCCCCGTTCTCTGCGCCCTGAGATGTTGGCAAGCACGTGACACACTGTATTGGCCAGGAATGCAGAGTGAAATCAAAGACTATGTCAGTAAATGCACAGTCTGCAATGAATATGCCATTGAGCAACAGAAAGAGACGGTGATGTCCCACGAGCTACCGATGCGCCCCTGGCATATAGTAAGTCTAGATCTCTTCCAGCACAGTGGCAAAGACTTTCTGCTGGTAGTCGATCATTACTCAGACTTTTGGGAGATTGACCTCCTCCCCGACCTCTCAGCAGAGACAACGATCAAACGCTGCAAGGCTCAGTTTGCCCGCTATGGCCAGCCAGATAGGTTAATTTCAGACAATGGACCCCAATTCTCCGGAGTTGAGTTGCGAAAATTTGTTGCAGGATGGTAATTCGAGCACGTCACTTCATCACCACGACACCCAAAAGCTAATGAGAAGGCAGAGTCTGCAGTAAAAATTGCAAAGAACCTCTGCAAAAAGGCTCTGCGAGAGAGCAAAGATGACTGGAAAGCAATCTTGCAGTGGCGCAATACCCCGACAGAAGGCATGGATAGCAGCCCGGCACAGCGCCTCATGGCACGGTGCTTAAAAGCTGCTCTGCCAGTAGCCAGCACTCTCCTGGAGCCATGTGTGGTGACAGACGTGCTGGTGAAGCTACGTCACAGAAGACAGGTCTCCAAGTTCATCTACGACAAATCAGCAAAAGACTTACATGAGTTCAGGGTGAGTGAAACGGTGCGAATGAAGCCACTACCAGGGGACCGGACAGGCCTCTGGAGACTCGGATCCTGTGTACAGAAAGTGGCACCACGCTCCTACTTGGTCGAAATGAATGGATCACTGTACCATCGTAGCAGGGTTGACCTTCGGATTGCTGAGCCAGCATCTACTCAGAACCCTGATGGCCAAAGGGGTCGCATGACAAAGACAGAACCCCAGCAAGTCACATGGGGCCTGAGGCACTGGGCGAAGAGCCAGGGGATCACAGGTCGGCCGCTCCCTCGCCCATCAATTCTCCCCTTAGACAGTCAGGTGACACGCCTGTGCAGGAACCCGCAGTCCTCGCAGACAAGCCTCCTGTCTTTTCACGCTGTGGGCGTCTGTCCCAGCCACCAAAAATACTTAATCTGTAGGTTTCCCATCAGGGATTGTTGACAGAGATAAAAGTGAAGAGAATATCAAAATGTGTTGTTGTTACCTGAGAAATAAAAAAATAAAAAATAATACTAAACTGTTCATGTTGGAAATTGTTACTAGGTTTGTTTTGTTAGTGAATTGACACCTCCTGTCCTATTTTATTAAATGGAAGATGTTATGGGTGTAAGATGGCACAGTGATGCCATCTGTTGGTAAATGTTCATTACTGCAACTCTTGTGTTTTGAGATACCCGGATGGGATGTGATGTACTGAACAAGACTGGTTACTCGCATCAATGCCTCTGTCTCGTCATTTAACATTCAAACACCTACCTTGTCATGTCACAGGTGTGTCTCCTATGAAGAGATCTGATTCACACAGATGATCAAATCAAATCAAATCAAATGTGTTTATATAGCCCTTCGTACATCAGCTGATATCTCAAAGTGCTGTACAGAAACCCAGCCTAAAACCCCAAACAGCAAGCAATGCAGGTGTTGAAGCACGTTGGCTAGGAAAAACTCCCTAGAAAGGCCAAAACCTAGGAAGAAACCTAGAGAGGAACCAGGCTATGAGGGGTGGCCAGTCTTCTTCTGGCTGTGCCGGGTGGAGATTATAACAGAACATGGCCAAGATGTTCAAATGTTCATAAATGACCAGCATGGTCAAATAAAAGGTCTGGGACAGGTAGCACGTCCAGTGAACAGGTCAGGATTCCATAGCCGCGGGCAGAACAGTTGAAACTGGAGCAGCAGCACGGCCAGGTAGCCTGGGGACTGCAGGGAGTCATCATGCCAGGTAGTCCTGAGGCATGGTCCTACGGCTCAGGTCCTCAGAGAGAGAGAAAGAAAGAGAGAATAAGAGCATTAGAGAGAGCATACTTAAATTCACACAGGACACCAGATAAGACAGGAGAAGTACTCCAGATATAACAAACTGACCCTAGCCCCCCGACACAAACTACTGCAGCATAAATACTGGAGGCTGAGACAGGAGGGGTCAGGAGACACTGTGGCCCCATCCGATGATGCCCCCGGACAGGGCCAAACAGGAAGGATATAACCCCACCCACTTTGCCAAAGCACAGCCCCCAAACCACTAGAGGGAGATCTTCAACCACCAACTTACCATCCTGAGACAAGGCCGAGTATAGCCCACGAAGATCTCCGCCACGGCACAACCCAAGGGGGGCGCCAACCAAGACAGGAAGATCACGTCAGTGACTCAACCCACTCAAGTGACGCACCCCTCCTAGGCACGGCATGAAATAGCACCAGTAAGCCAGTGACTCAGCCCCTGTAATAGGGTTAGAGGCAGAGAATCCCAGTGGAAAGAGGGGAACCGGCCAGGCAGAGACAGCAAGGGCGGTTTGTTGCTCCAGAGCCTTTCCGTTCACCTTCACACTCCTAGGCCAGACTACACTCAATCATATGACCCACTGAAGAGATGAGTCTTCAGCAAAGACTTAAAGGTTCAGACCGAGTTTGCGTCTCTCACATGGGTAGGCAGACCATTCTATAAAAATTGAGCTCTATAGGAGAAAGCCCTGCCTCCAACTGTTTGCTTAGAAATTCTCGGGACAATTTGGAGGCCTGCGTCTTGTGACCGTAGCGTACGTGTAGGTATGTACGGCAGGACCAAATCAGAGAGATAGGTAGGAGCAAGCCCATGTAATGCTTTGTAGGTTAGCAGTAAAATATTGAAATCAGCCCTTGCCTTGACAGGAAGCCAGTGTAGGGAGGCTAGCACTGGAGTAATATGATCAAATTTTTTGGTTCTAGTCAGGATTCTAGCAGCCGTATTTAGCACTAACTGAAGTTTATTTAGTGCTTTATCAGGGTAGCCGGAAAGTAGAGCATTGCAGTAGTCTAACCTAGAAGTAACAAAAGCATGGATTAACTTTTCTGCATCATTTTTGGACACAAAGTTTCAGATTTTTGCAATGTTACGTAGATGGAAAAAAGCTGTCCTTGAAACAGTCTTGATATGTTCGACAAAAGAGAGATCAGGGTCCAGAGTAACGCCAAGTTCCTTCACAGTTTTATTTGAGACGACTGTACAACCATTAAGAGTAATTGTCAGATTCAACAGAAGATCTCTTTGTTTCTTGGGACCTAGAACAAGCATCTCTGTTTTGTCCGAGTTTAAAAGTAGAACGTTTGCAGCCTTCCACTTCCTTATGTCTGAAACACAGGCTTCTAGCGAGGGCAATTTTGGGGCTTCACCATGTTTCATTGAAATGTACAGCTGTGTGTCATCCGCATAGCAGTGAAAGTTAACATTATGTTTTCGAATGACATCCCCAAGAGGTAAAATATATAGTGACAACAATAGTTGTCCTAAAACGGAACCTTGAGGAACACCGAAATGTACAGTTGATTTGTCAGAGGACAAACCATTCACAGAGACAAACTGATATCTTTCCGACAGATAAGATCTAAACCAGGCCAAAATTTGTCTGTGAAGTGTCTCTTTATACAACACAACAAGGAAGTGCCAAGCCATCATGATTTATAAGAAACCTTTCACTGTTGTCACCTGTTGGATTAACATGACATGATATCTGTTTACAGAATAAATATTTTTTGTTTTCATTTTCTCAGTTTCTCAGAAGAGTCACTTACATCTGCTATCAGGATCTTGTATATTATTACATACATCTTAATTCTCTGCCAGTCAGTATGCTACTGGCCTGGTCCTTGTTTGGGTTCGTTCCTTGTTCCTTGTCATTTATTGGCTCATTGGTGAAATTAGCATTCTGACAATATCTTTAATTGGCTTCTCATTGATTCTGGAGGGAAATGCTGTAGGAATGCTCAACCGGTGTCGCTCATTCAGCCGACAGAAACTTTCAACCGGTTCTCACCATTAAGCAGCGAGTCGGAGTCAGAGGCCGAGCCTTCTCTTGTCTCTACTCCTCCCGTTACGGGGTCTGAGACACCGAAGCTTGCCACCATTCGCTCTGACAAATTGAAAACCCTAGTCATTGGCGACTCCATTACCCGCAGTATTAGACTAAAAACAAATCATCCAGCGATCATACACTATTTACCAGAGGGCAGGAGTAATCGTCTCTGGCCCCCTCCCAGTTAGGGGGAGTGATGAGCTCTACAATAGAGTCACACAACTCAATCGCTGGTTGAAAACTGTTTTCTGCCCCTCACAAAAGATAGCATTTGTAGATAATGGTCCCTCTTTCTGGGACTCACCCACAAACAGGACCAAGCCTGGAGTGACAGTCTCCTTCCTAGCTGGAGGGGTGCTCTCATCTTATCTACGAGAATAGACAGGGCTCTAACTCCCCTAGCTCCACAAAGCCAGCCTGCCAGCTTAGTGGAGTCTGCCACTAGCACAGTCAGTGTAGTCAGCTCAGCTAACCCCATTGAGACCATGTCTGTGCCACTACCTAGGTTGGGCAAAACTAAACATGGCGGTGTTCGCCTTAGCAATCTCACTAGAATAAAGACCTCCTACATTCCTGCCATTATTGACAGAGATTGTGATACCTCACATCTCAAAACAGGGCTACTTAATGTTAGATCCCTCACTTCAAAGGCAGTTATAGTCAATGAACTAATCACTGATCATAATCTTGATGAGATTGGCCTGACTGAAACATGGTTTAAGCCTGATGAATTTACTGTGTTAAATGAGGCCTCACCTCCTGGCTACACGAGTGACCATATCCCCTGTGCATCCCGCAAAGCTGGATGTGTTGCTAACATTTACGATAGCAAATTTCAATTTACAAAAACCCCCCCAACTTTTTCGTCTTTTGAGCTTCTAGTCATGAAATCTATGCAGCCTACTCAATTACCTTTTATAGCTACTGTTTACAGGCTGACTCCACACTCCAAGACTGCTTCCATCACGTGGACTGGGATATGTTTCGTATTGCGTCAGATAACAATATTGACGAATACGCTGATTCGGTGTGCGAGTTCATTAGAACATGCGTTGAAGATGTCGTTCCCATAGCAATGATTAAAACATTCCCTAACCAGAAACCGTGGATTGATGGCAGCATTTGCATGAAACTGAAAGCGCGAACCACTGCTTTTAATCAGGGCAAGGTGTCTGGTAACATGACCGAATACAAACAGTGCAGCTATTCCCTCCGCAAGGCTATCAAACAAGCTAAGCGTCAGTACAGAGACAAAGTAGAATCTCAATTCAACGGCTCAGACACAAGAGGCATGTGGCAGGGTCTACAGGCAATCACGGACTACAGGAAGAAATCCAGCCCAGTCACGGACCAGGATGTCTTGCTCCCAGGCAGACTAACTTTTTTGCCCGCTTTGAGGACAATACAGTGCCACTGACACGGCCTGCAACGAAAACATGTGGTCTCTCCTTCACTGCAGCCGAGGTGAGTAAGACATTTAAACGTGTTAACCCTCGCAAGGCTGCAGGCCCAGACGGCATCCCCAGCCGCGCCCTCAGAGCATGCGCAGACCATCTGGCCGGTGTGTTTACGGACATATTCAATCAATCCCTATACCAGTCTGCTGTTCCCACATGCTTCAAGAGGGCCACCATTGTTCCTGTTCCCAAGAAAGCTAAGGTAACTGAGCTAAACGACTACCGCCCCGTAGCACTCACATCCGTCATCATGAAGTGCTTTGAGAGACTAGTCAAGGACCATATCACCTCCACGCTACCTGACACCCTAGACCCACTCCAATTTGCTTACCGCCCAAATAGGTCCACAGACGATGCAATCTCAACCACACTGCACACTGCCCTAACCCATCGGGACAAGAGGAATACCTATGTGAGAATGCTGTTCATCGACTACAGCTCGGCATTCAACACCATAGTACCCTCCAAGCTCGTCATCAAGCTCGAGACCCTGGGTCTCGACCCCGCCCTGTGCAACTGGGTACTGGACTTCCTGACGAGCCACCCCCAGGTGGTGAGGGTAGGCAACAACATCTCCTCCCCGCTGATCCTAAACACTGGGGCCCCACAAGGGTGCGTTCTGAGCCCTCTCCTGTACTCCCGGTTCACCCACGACTGCGTGGCCACGAAAGCCTCCAACTCAATCATCAAGTTTGCGGACGACACAACAGTGGTAGGCTTGATTACCAACAATGACGAGACGGCCTACAGGGAGGAGGTGAGGGCCCTCGGAGTGTGGTGTCAGGAAAATAAACTCACACTCAACGTCAACTAAACTAAGGAGATATGTGGACTTCAGGAAACAGCAGAGGGAACACCCCCCTATCCACATCGATGGAACAGTAGTGGAGAGGGTAGCAAGTTTTAAGTTCCTCGGCATACACATCACAGACAAACTGAATTGGTCCACTCACACAGACAGTATCGTGAAGAAGGCGCAGCAGCGCCTCTTCAACCTCAGGAGGCTGAAGAAATTCGGCTTGTCACCAAAAGCACTCACAAACTTACATCAGCATGGTCGAATAATCAGCATGGTCGAATAATAATAAGGCAGAACAGTTGCAACTGGAGCAGCAGCACGGTCAGGTGGACTGGGGACAGCAAGGAGTCATCATGCCATGTCAGACCAGCTAGATCTACTGTCTCTATTATATAATGACAGACCAGCTAGATCTACTGTCTCTATTATATTATGACAGACTAGCTAGATCTACTGTCTCCATTGTATTATGACAGACCAGATAGATCTACTGTCTCCATTGTATTATGACAGACCAGCTAGATCTACTGTCCATATTATAATATGACAGACCAGCTAGATCTACTGTCTCTATTATATTATTACAGACCAGCTAGATCTACTGTCTCTATTATATTATGACAGACCAGCTAGATCTACTGTCTCTATTATATAATTTCAGACCAGTTAGATCTAGTCTCTCCATTATAATATTACAGACCAGCTAGATCTACTTTCTCTATTATAATATTACAGACCAGCTAGATCTACTTTCTCTATTATAATATTACAGACCAGCTAGAGCTACTGTTTCTGTTATAATATGACAGACCAGTTAGATCTACTGTCTCTATTATATAATGTCCGACCAGCTAGATCTACTGTCTCTATTATATTATGTCAGACCAGCTAGATCTACTGTCTCTATTATAATGTTACAGACCAGCTAGATCTACTGTCTCCATTATATTATGACAGACCAGCTAGATCTACTGTCTCTATTATATTATGTCAGACCAGCTAGATCTACTGTCCATATTATACTATGACAGACCAGCTAGATCTACTGTCTCTATTATATTATGACAGACCAGCTAGATCTACTGTCTCTATTATAATATGACAGACCAGCTAGATCTACTGTCTCTATTATAATATGACAGACCAGCTAGATCTACTGTCTCTATTATATTATGACAGACCAGCTAGATCTACTGTCTCTATTATAATATGACAGACCAGCTAGATCTACTGTCTCTATTATATTATGACAGACCAGCTAGATCTACTGTCTACTGTCTATTATATTATGACAGACCAGCTAGATCTACTGTCTCTATTATAATATGACAGACCAGCTAGATCTACTGTCTCTATTATATTATGACAGACCAGCTAGATCTACTGTCTCTATTATATTATGACAGACCAGCTAGATTTACTGTCTCTATTATATTATGACAGACCAGCTAGATCTACTGTCTCTATTATATTATGACAGACCAGCTAGATCTACTGTCTCTATTATATTATGACAGACCAGCTAGATCTACTGTCTCTATTATATTATGACAGACCAGCTAGATCTACTGTCTCTATTATATTATGACAGACCAGCTAGATCTACTGTCTCTATTATATTATGACAGACCAGCTAGATCTACTCTCTCTATTATAATATGACAGACCAGCTAGATCTACTGTCTCTATTATATTATGACAGACCAGCTAGATCTACTGTCTCTATTATATTATTACAGACCAGCTACAGACAGACCAGCTAGATCTACTGTCTCTATTATATTATGACAGACCAGCTAGATCTACTGTCTCTATTATATTATGACAGACCAGCTAGATCTACTGTCTCTATTATATTATGACAGACCAGCTAGATCTACTGTCTCTATTATAGACCAGCTATGACAGACCAGCTAGATCTACTGTCTCTATTATATTATGACAGACCAGCTAGATCTACTGTCTCTATTATAATATGACAGACCAGCTAGATCTACTGTCTCTATTATATTATGACAGACCAGCTAGATCTACTGTCTCTATTATATTATGACAGACCAGCTAGATCTACTGTCTCTATTATATAATGTCAGACCAGCTAGATCTACTGTCTCTATTATATTATGACAGACCAGCTAGATCTACTGTCTCTATTATAATATGACAGACCAGCTAGATCTACTGTCTCTATTATATTATGACAGACCAGCTAGATCTACTGTCTCTATTATATTATTACAGACCAGCTAGATCTACTGTCTCTATTATATTATGACAGACCAGCTAGATCTACTGTCTCTATTATATTATGACAGACCAGCTAGATCACTGTCTCTATTATAATATGACAGACCAGCTAGATCTACTGTCTCTATTATATTATGACAGACCAGCTAGATCTACTGTCTCTATTATATTATGACAGACCAGCTAGATCTACTGTCTCTATTATATTATGACAGACCAGCTAGATCTACTGTCTCTATTATATTATGACAGACCAGCTAGATCTACTGTCTCTATTATAATATGACAGACCAGCTAGATCTACTGTCTCTATTATATTATGACAGACCAGCTAGATCTACTGTCTCTATTATAATATGACAGACCAGCTAGATCTACTGTCTCTATTATATATGACAGACCAGCTAGATCTACTGTCTCTATTATATTATGACAGACCAGCTAGATCTACTGTCTCTATTATATAATGACAGACCAGCTAGGTCTAATGTCTCTATTATAGAATTTCAGACTGCCTAGATCTACTGTCTCTATTATATTATGACAGACCAGCTAGATCTACTGTCTCTATTATATTATGACAGACCAGCTAGATCTACTGTCTCTATTATATTATGACAGACCAGCTAGATCTACTGTCTCTATTATATTATGACAGACCAGCTAGATCTACTGTCTCTATTATATTATGACAGACCAGCTAGATCTACTGTCTCTATTAAATTATTACAGACCAGCTAGATCTACTGTCTCTATTATAATATGACAGACCAGCTAGAGCTACTGTCTCTATTATATTATGACAGACCAGCTATATCTACTGTCTCTTATATAATGTCAGACCAGCTAGATCTACTGTCTCTATTATAATATGACAGACCAGCTAGATCTACTGTCTCTATTATAATATGACAGACCAGCTAGATCTACTGTCTCTATTATAATATGACAGACCAGCTAGATCTACTGTCTCTATTATATTATGACAGACCAGCTAGATCTACTGTCTCTATTATATAATTTCAGACCAGCTAGATCTACTGTCTCTATTATATTATGACAGACCAGCTAGATCTACTGTCTCTATTATATTATGACAGACCAGCTAGATCTACTGTCTCTATTATATTATGACAGACCAGCTAGATCTACTGTCTCTATTATATTATGACAGACCAGCTAGATCTACTGTCTCTATTATATTATGACAGACCAGCTAGATCTACTGTCTCTATTATATTATGACAGACCAGCTAGATCTACTGTCTCTATTATATTATGACAGACCAACTAGATCTACTGTCTCAATTATATAATTTCAGACCAGCTAGATATACTGTCTCTATTATATTATGACAGACCAGCTAGATCTACTGTCTCTATTATAATATGACAGACCAGCTAGATCTACTGTCTCGATTATATTATGACAGACTAGCTAGATCTACTGTCTCTATTATAATATGACAGACCAGCTAGATCTACTGTCTCTATGATAATTTGACAGACCAGCTAGATCTACTGTCTTTATCATACTATGACTTCCAGCTAGATCTACTGTCTCTATTATATTATGACAGACCAGCTGTATATACTGTCTCTATTATATCATGTCAGACCAGCTAGATCTACTGTCTCTATTATAATATGACAGACCAGCTAGATCTACTGTCTCTATTATATTATGACAGACCAGCTAGATCTACTGTCTCTATTATATTATGACAGACCAGCTAGATCTACTGTCTCTATTATATTATGACAGACCAGCTAGATCTACTGTCTCTATTATATTATGACAGACCAGCTAGATCTACTGTCTCTATTATATTATGACAGACCAGCTAGATCTACTGTCTCTATTATATTATGACAGACCAGCTAGATCTACTGTCTCTATTACAGATAGATTTATTATATAATGACAGACCAGCTAGATCTACTGTCTCTATTATATTATGACAGACCAGCTAGATCTACTGTCTCTATTATAATTATGACAGACCAGCTAGATCTACTGTCTCTATTATATTATGACAGACCAGCTAGATCTACTGTCTCTATTATAATATGACAGACCAGCTAGATCTACTGTCTCTATTATATTATGACAGACCAGCTAGATCTACTGTCTCTATTATAATATGACAGACCAGCTAGATCTACTGTCTCTATTATAATATGACAGACCAGCTAGATCTACTGTCTCTATTATATTATGACAGACCAGCTAGATCTACTGTCTCTATTATATTATGACAGACCAGCTAGATCTACTGTCTCTATTATATTATGACAGACCAGCTAGATCTACTGTCTCTATTATAATATGACAGACCAGCTAGATCTACTGTCTCTATTATATTATGACAGACCAGCTAGATCTACTGTCTCTATTATATTATGACAGACCAGCTAGATCTACTGTCTCTATTATATTATGACAGACCAGCTAGATCTACTGTCTCTATTATATTATGACAGACCAGCTAGATCTACTGTCTCTATTATATTATGACAGACCAGCTAGATCTACTGTCTCTATTATATTATGACAGACCAGCTAGATCTACTGTCTCTATTATATAATTTCAGACCAGCTAGATCTACTGTCTCTATTATATTATGACAGACCAGCTAGATCTACTGTCTCTATTATATTATGACAGACCAGCTAGATCTACTGTCTCTATTATAATATGACAGACCAGCTATATCTACTGTCTCTATTACATTATGACAGACCATCTAGATCAACTGTCTCTATTATATAATGACAGACCAGCTAGATCTACTGTCTCTATTATAATATGACATACCAGCTAGATCTACTGTCTCTATTATATAATGACAGACCAGCTAGATCTACTCTCTCTATTATATAATGGCAGACCAGCTAGATCTACTGTCTCTATTATATTATGACAGACCAGCTAGATCTACTGTCTCTATTATAATATGACAGACCAGCTAGATCTACTGTCTCTATTATAATATGACAGACCAGCTAGATCTACTGTCTCTATTATATTATGACAGACCAGCTAGATCTACTGTCTCTATTATAATATGACAGACCAGCTCGATCTACTGTCTCTATTATATTATGACAGACCAGCTAGATCTACTGTCTCTATTATATTATGACAGACCAGCTAGATCTACTGTCTCTATTATATTATGACAGACCAGCTAGATCTACTGTCTCTATTATATATGACAGACCAGCTAGATCTACTGTCTCTATTATATTATGACAGACCAGCTAGATCTACTGTCTCTATTATATTATGACAGACCAGCTAGATCTACTGTCTCTATTATATTATGACAGACCAGCTAGATCTACTGTCTCTATTATATTATGACAGACCAGCTAGATCTACTGTCTCTATTATAATATGACAGACCAGCTAGATCTACTGTCTCTATTATAATATGACAGACAAGCTAGATCTACTGTCTCTATTATATTATGACAGACCAGCTAGATCTACTGTGTCTATTATATAATTTCAGACCAGCTAGATCTACTGTCTCGATTATATTATGACAGACCAGCTAGATCTACTGTCTCTATTATATTATGACAGACCAGCTAGATCTACTGTCTCTATTATATTATGACAGACCAGCTAGATCTACTGTCTCTATTATATTATGACAGACCAGCTAGATCTACTGTCTCTATTATATTATGACAGACCAGCTAGATCTACTGTCTCTATTATAATATGACAGACCAGCTAGATCTACTGTCTCTATTATATTATGACAGACCAGCTAGATCTACTGTCTCTATTATATTATGACAGACCAGCTAGATCTACTGTCTCTATTATATTATGACAGACCAGCTAGATCTACTGTCTCTATTATATTATGACAGACCAGCTAGATCTACTGTCTCTATTATATTATGACAGACCAGCTAGATCTACTGTCTCTATTATAATTATGACAGACCAGCTAGATCTACTGTCTCTATTATATTATGACAGACCAGCTAGATCTACTGTCTCTATTATAATATGACAGACCAGCTAGATCTACTGTCTCTATTATATTATGACAGACCAGCTAGATCTACTGTCTCTATTATATTATGACAGACCAGCTAGATCTACTGTCTCTATTATATTATGACAGACCAGCTAGATCTACTGTCTCTATTATATTATGACAGACCAGCTAGATCTACTGTCTCTATTATATTATGACAGACTAGCTATATCTACTGTCTCTATTATATAATGTCAGACCAGCTAGATCTACTGTCTCTATTATATTATGACAGACCAGCTAGATCTACTGTCTCTATTATATTATGACAGACCAGCTAGATCTACTGTCTCTATTATATAATGACAGACCAGCTAGATCTACTGTCTCTATTATATTATGACAGACCAGCTAGATCTACTGTCTCTATTATAATATGACAGACCAGCTAGATCTACTGTCTCTATTATATTATGACAGACCAGCTAGATCTACTGTCTCTATTATATAATTTCAGACCAGCTAGATCTACTGTCTCTATTATATTATGACAGACCAGCTAGATCTACTGTCTCTATTATATTATGACAGACCAGCTAGATCTACTGTCTCTATTATAATATGACAGACCAGCTAGATCTACTGTCTCTATTATATTATGACAGACCAGCTAGATCTACTGTCTCTATTATATTATGACAGACCAGCTAGATCTACTGTCTCTATTATATTATGACAGACCAGCTAGATCTACTGTCTCTATTATATTATGACAGACCAGCTAGATCTACTGTCTCTATTATATTATGACAGACCAGCTAGATCTACTGTCTCTATTATATTATGACAGACCAGCTAGATCTACTGTCTCTATTATAATATGACAGACCAGCTAGATCTACTGTCTCTATTATAATATGACAGACCAGCTAGATCTACTGTCTCTATTATATTATGACAGACCAGCTAGATCTACTGTCTCTATTATATTATGACAGACCAGCTAGATCTACTGTCTCTATTATATTATGACAGACCAGCTAGATCTACTGTCTCTATTATAATATGACAGACCAGCTAGATCTACTGTCTCTATTATAATATGACAGACCAGCTAGATCTACTGTCTCTATTATATTATGACAGACCAGCTAGATCTACTGTCTCTATTATATATGACAGACCAGCTAGATCTACTGTCTCTATTATAATATGACAGACCAGCTAGATCTACTGTCTCTATTATAATATGACAGACCAGCTAGATCTACTGTCTCTATTATATTATGACAGACCAGCTAGATCTACTGTCTCTATTATATTATGACAGACCAGCTAGATCTACTGTCTCTATTATAATATGACAGACCAGCTAGATCTACTGTCTCTATTATAATATGACAGACCAGCTAGATCTACTGTCTCTATTATATTATGACAGACCAGCTAGATCTACTGTCTCTATTATAATATGACAGACAAGCTAGATCTACTGTCTCTATTATATTATGACAGACCAGCTAGATCTACTGTCTCTATTATATTATGACAGACCAGCTAGATCTACTGTCTCTATTATATTATGACAGACCAGCTAGATCTACTGTCTCTATTATATTATGACAGACCAGCTAGATCTACTGTCTCTATTATATTATGACAGACCAGCTAGATCTACTGTCTCTATTATATAATTTCAGACCAGCTAGATATACTGTCTCTATTATATTATGACAGACCAGCTAGATCTACTGTCTCTATTAAATTATTACAGACCAGCTAGATCTACTGTCTCTATTATAATATGACAGACCAGCTAGAGCTACTGTCTCTATTATATTATGACAGACCAGCTATATCTACTGTCTCTTATATAATGTCAGACCAGCTAGATCTACTGTCTCTATTATACTATGACAGACCAGCTAGATCTACTGTCTCTATTATATTATGACAGACCAGCTAGATCTACTGTCTCTATTATAATATGACAGACCAGCTAGATCTACTGTCTCTATTATAATATGACAGACCAGCTAGATCTACTGTCTCTATTATAATATGACAGACCAGCTAGATCTACTGTCTCTATTATATTATGACAGACCAGCTAGATCTACTGTCTCTATTATATTATGACAGACCAGCTAGATCTACTGTCTCTATTATATTATGACAGACCAGCTAGATCTATCGTCTCTATTATATTATGACCGACCAGCTATATCTACTGTCTCTATTATAATATTACAGACCAGCTAGATCTACTGTCTCTATTATATTAAGACAGACCAGCTAGATCTACTGTCTCTATTATATTATGACAGACCAGCTAGATCTACTGTCTCTATTATATTATGATAGACCAGCTAGATCTACTGTCTCTATTATAATATGACAGACCAGCTAGATCTACTGTCTCCATTTTATTAAGACAGACCAGCTAGATCTACTGTCTCTATTATAATATGACAGACCAGCTAGATCTACTGTCTCTATTATATTATGACAGACCAGCTAGATCTACTGTCTCTATTATAATATGACAGACAAGCTAGATCTACTCTCTCTCTATTATAATATGACAGACCAGCTAGATCTACTGTCTCTATTATAATATGACAGACCAGCTAGATCTACTGTCTCTGTTATAATATGACAGACCAGCTAGATCTACTGTCTCTATTATAATATGACAGACCAGCTAGATCTACTGTCTCTATTATAATATGACAGACCAGCTAGATCTACTGTCTCTATTATAATATGACAGACCAGCTAGATCTACTGTCTCTATTATATTATGACAGACCAGCTATATCTACTGTCTCCATTGTATTGAGACAGACCAGCTAGATCTACTGTCTCCATTGTTTTTAGACAGACCATCTAGATCTACTGTCTCTATTATAATATGACAGACCAGCTAGATCTACTGTCTCTATTATAATATGACAGACCATCTAGATCTACTGTCTCTATTATATTATGACAGACCAGCTAGATCTACTGTCTCTATTATAATATGACAGACCAGCTAGATCTACTGTCTCTATTATAATATGACAGACCAGCTAGATCTACTGTCTCTATTATAATATGACAGACCAGCTAGATCTACTGTCCATGTTATAATATGACAGACCAGCTAGATCTACTGTCTCTATTATAATATGACAGACCAGCTAGATCTACTGTCTCTATTATAATATGACAGACCAGCTAGATCTACTGTCTCTATTATATTATGACAGACCAGCTAGATCTACTGTCTCTATTATATTATGACAGACCAGCTAGATCTACTGTCTCCATTGTATGATGACAGACCAGCTAGATCTACTGTCCATGTTATACTATGACAGACCAGCTAGATCTACTGTCTCTATTATAATATGACAGACCAGCTAGATCTACTGTCTCTATTATAATATGACAGACCAGCTAGATCTACTGTCTCTATTATATTATGACAGACCAGCTAGATCTACTGTCTCTATTATATAATTTCAGACCAGCTAGATCTACTGTCTCTGTTATATTATGACAGACCAGCTAGATCTACTGTCTCTATTAAATTATTACAGACCAGCTAGATCTACTGTCTCTATTATAATATGACAGACCAGCTAGAGCTACTGTCTCTATTATATTATGACAGACCAGCGATATCTACTGTCTCTTATATAATGTCAGACCAGCTAGATCTACTGTCTCTATTATATTATGACAGACCAGCTAGATCTACTGTCTCTATTATATTATGACAGACCAGCTAGATCTACTGTCTCTATTATAATATGACAGACCAGCTAGATCTACTGTCTCTATTATAATATGACAGACCAGCTAGATCTACTGTCTCTATTATAATATGACAGACCAGCTAGATCTACTGTCTCTATTATAATATGACAGACCAGCTAGATCTACTGTCTCTATTATGCTATGACAGACCAGCTAGATCTACTGTCTCTATTATATTATGACAGACCAGCTAGATCTACTGTCTCTATTATATTATGACAGACCAGCTAGATCTACTGTCTCTATTATAATATGACAGACCAGCTAGATCTACTGTCTCTATTATATTATGACAGACCAGCTAGATCTACTGTCTCTATTATATTATGACAGACCAGCTAGATCTACTGTCTCTATTATATAATGACAGACCAGCTAGATCTACTGTCTCTATTATATTATGACAGACCAGCTAGATCTACTGTCTCTATTATAATATGACAGACCAGCTAGATCTACTGTCTCTATTATATTATGACAGACCAGCTAGATCTACAGGCTCTATTATAATATGACAGACCAGCTAGATCTACTGTATCTATTATATTATGACAGACCAGATAGATCTGTCTCTATTATAATATGACAGACCAGCTAGATCTACTGTCTCTATTATATTATGACAGACCAGCTAGATCTACTGTCTCTATTATATTATGACAGACCAGCTAGATCTACTGTCTCTATTATAATATGACAGACCAGCTAGATCTACTGTCTCTATTATAATATGACAGAGCAGCTAGATCTACTGTCTCTATTATATTATGACAGACCAGCTAGATCTACTGTCTCTATTATATTATGACAGACCAGCTAGATCTACTGTCTCTATTATAATATGACAGACCAGCTAGAGCTACTGTCTCTATTATATTATGACAGACCAGCTAGATCTACTGTCTCTATTATAATATGACAGACCAGCTAGATCTACTGTCTCTATTATAATATGACAGACCAGCTAGATCTACTGTCTCTATTATAATATGACAGACCAGCTACTGTCTCTATTATAATATGACAGACCAGCTAGATCTACTGTCTCTATTATATTATGACAGACCAGCTAGATCTACTGTCTCTATTATATATATGACAGACCAGCTAGATCTACTGTCTCTATTATATTATGACAGACCAGCTAGATCTACTGTCTCTATTATAATATGACAGACCAGCTAGATCTACTGTCTCTATTATATTATGACAGACCAGCTAGATCTACTGTCTCTATTATATTATGACAGACCAGCTAGATCTACTGTCTCTATTATATTATGACAGACCAGCTAGATCTACTGTCTCTATTATATTTGACAGACCAGCTAGATCTACTGTCTCTATTATATTATGACAGACCAGCTAGATCTACTGTCTCTATTATATTATGACAGACCAGCTAGATCTACTGTCTCTATTATATTATGACAGACCAGCTAGATCTACTGTCTCTATTATAATATGACAGACCAGCTAGATCTACTGTCTCTATTATATTATGACAGACCAGCTAGATCTACTGTCTCTATTATATTATGACAGACCAGCTAGATCTACTGTCTCTATTATATTATGACAGACCAGCTAGATCTACTGTCTCTATTATAATATGACAGACCAGCTAGATCTACTGTCTCTATTATATTATGACAGACCAGCTAGATCTACTGTCTCTATTATATTATGACAGACCAGCTAGATCTACTGTCTCTATTATATTATGACAGACCAGCTAGATCTACTGTCTCTATTATAATATGACAGACCAGCTAGATCTACTGTCTCTATTATAATATGACAGACCAGCTAGATCTACTGTCTCTATTATATTATGACAGACCAGCTAGATCTACTGTCTCTATTATATAATTTCAGACCAGCTAGATCTACTGTCTCTATTATATTATGACAGACCAGCTAGATCTACTGTCTCTATTATATTATGACAGACCAGCTAGATCTACTGTCTCTATTATATTATGACAGACCAGCTAGATCTACTGTCTCTATTATATTATGACAGACCAGCTAGATCTACTGTCTCTATTATATTATGACAGACCAGCTAGATCTACTGTCTCTATTATAATATGACAGACCAGCTAGATCTACTGTCTCTATTATATTATGACAGACCAGCTAGATCTACTGTCTCTATTATAATATGACAGACCAGCTAGATCTACTGTCTCTATTATAATTATGACAGACCAGCTAGATCTACTGTCTCTATTATAATATGACAGACCAGCTAGATCTACTGTCTCTATTATAATATGACAGACCAGCTAGATCTACTGTCTCTATTATATTATGACAGACCAGCTAGATCTACTGTCTCTATTATAATATGACAGACCAGCTAGATCTACTGTCTCTATTATATTATGACAGACCAGCTAGATCTACTGTCTCTATTATAATATGACAGACCAGCTAGATCTACTGTCTCTATTATATTATGACAGACCAGCTAGATCTACTGTCTCTATTATATTATGACAGACCAGCTAGATCTACTGTCTCTATTATAATATGACAGACCAGCTAGATCTACTGTCTCTATTATAATATGACAGACCAGCTAGATCTACTGTCTCTATTATATTATGACAGACCAGCTAGATCTACTGTCTCTATTATATTATGACAGACCAGCTAGATCTACTGTCTCCATTGTTTTTAGACAGACCAGCTAGATCTACTGTCTCTATTATAATATGACAGACCAGCTAGATCTACTGTCTCTATTATAATATGACAGACCAGCTAGATCTACTATCTCTATTATATTATGACAGACCAGCTAGATCTACTGTCTCTATTATAATATGACAGACCAGCTAGATCTACTGTCTCTATTATAATATGACAGACCAGCTAGATCTACTGTCTCTATTATAATATGACAGACCAGCTAGATCTACTGTCTCTATTATACTATGACAGACCAGCTAGATCTACTGTCTCTATTATATTATGACAGACCAGCTAGATCTACTGTCTCTATTATATTATGACAGACCAGCTAGATCTACTGTCTCTATTATAATATGACAGACCAGCTAGATCTACTGTCTCTATTATATTATGACAGACCAGCTAGATCTACTGTCTCTATTATATTATGACAGACCAGCTAGATCTACTGTCTCTATTATATTATGACAGACCAGCTAGATCTACTGTCTCTATTATATAATTTCAGACCAGCTAGATCTACTCTCTCTATTATATTATGACAGAGCAGCTAGATCTACTGTCTCTATTATTTTATGACAGACCAGCTAGATCTACTGTCTCTGTTATATTATGACAGACCAGCTAGATCTACTGTCTCTATTATATAATTTCAGACCAGCTAGATATACTGTCTCTGTTATATTATGACAGACCAGCTAGATCTACTGTCTCTATTAAATTATTACAGACCAGCTAGATCTACTGTCTCTATTATAATATGACAGACCAGCTAGAGCTACTGTCTCTATTATATTATGACAGACCAGCGATATCTACTGTCTCTTATATAATGTCAGACCAGCTAGATCTACTGTCTCTATTATATTATGACAGACCAGCTAGATCTACTGTCTCTATTATATTATGACAGACCAGCTAGATCTACTGTCTCTATTATAATATGACAGACCAGCTAGATCTACTGTCTCTATTATATTATGACAGACCAGCTAGATCTACTGTCTCTATTATAATATGACAGACCAGCTAGATCTACTGTCTCTATTATATATGACAGACCAGCTAGATCTACTGTCTCTATTATATTATGACAGACCAGCTAGATCTACTGTCTCTATTATATTATGACAGACCAGCTAGATCTACTGTCTCTATTATATTATGACAGACCAGCTAGATCTACTGTCTCTATTATAATATGACAGACCAGCTAGATCTACTGTCTCTATTATAATATGACAGACCAGCTAGATCTACTGTCTCTATTATATTATGACAGACCAGCTAGATCTACTGTCTCTATTATATTATGACAGACCAGCTAGATCTACTGTCTCTATTATATTATGACAGACCAGCTAGATCTACTGTCTCTATTATAATATGACAGACCAGCTAGATCTACTGTCTCTATTATAATATGACAGACCAGCTAGATCTACTGTCTCTATTATATTATGACAGACCAGCTAGATCTACTGTCTCTATTATAATATGACAGACCAGCTAGATCTACTGTCTCTATTATATTATGACAGACCAGCTAGATCTACTGTCTCTATTATAATATGACAGACCAGCTAGATCTACTGTCTCTATTATATTATGACAGACCAGCTAGATCTACTGTCTCTATTATAATATGACAGACCAGCTAGATCTACTGTCTCTATTATATATGACAGACCAGCTAGATCTACTGTCTCTATTATATTATGACAGACCAGCTAGATCTACTGTCTCTATTATATTATGACAGACCAGCTAGATCTACTGTCTCTATTATATTATGACAGACCAGCTAGATCTACTGTCTCTATTATATTATGACAGACCAGCTAGATCTACTGTCTCTATTATAATATGACAGACCAGCTAGATCTACTGTCTCTATTATATTATGACAGACCAGCTAGATCTACTGTCTCTATTATATTATGACAGACCAGCTAGATCTACTGTCTCTATTATAATATGGCAGACCAGCTAGATCTACTGTCTCTATTATAATATGACAGATCAGCTAGATCTACTGTCTCTATTATAATATGACAGACCAGCTAGATCTACAGTCTATTTTATAATATGACAGACCAGCTAGACCTACTGTCTCTATTATAATATGACAGACCAGCTAGATCTACAGTCTCTGTTATATTATGACAGACCAGCTAGATCTACTGTCTCTATTATATTATGACAGACCAGCTAGATCTACTGTCTCTATTATATTATGACAGACCAGCTAGATCTACTGTCTCTATTATATTATGACAGACCAGCTAGATCTACTGTCTCTATTATATTATGACAGACCAGCTAGATCTACTGTCTCTATTATATTATGACAGACCAGCTAGATCTACTGTCTCTATTATAATATGACAGACCAGCTAGATCTACTGTCTCTATTATATTATGACAGACCAGCTAGATCTACTGTCTCTATTATATAATTTCAGACCAGCTAGATATACTGTCTCTGTTATATTATGACAGACCAGCTAGATCTACTGTCTCTATTAAATTATTACAGACCAGCTAGATCTACTGTCTCTATTATAATATGACAGACCAGCTAGAGCTACTGTCTCTATTATATTATGACAGACCAGCTAGATCTACTGTCTCTATTATAATATGACAGACCAGCTAGATCTACTGTCTCTATTATATAATGTCAGACCAGCTAGATCTACTGTCTCTATTATATTATGACAGACCAGCTAGATCTACTGTCTCTATTATATTATGGCAGACCAGCTAGATCTACTGTATCTATTATAATATGACAGACCAGCTAGATCTACTGTCTCTATTATAATATGACAGACAAGCTAGATCTACTGTCTCTATTATAATATGACAGACCAGCTAGATCTACTGTCTCTATTATAATATGACAGACCAGCTAGATCTACTATCTCTATTATATTATGACAAACCAGCTAGATCTACTGTCTCTATTATATTATGACAGACCAGCTAGATCTACTGTCTCCATTGTATGATGACAGACCAGCTAGATCTACTGTGTCTATTATAATATGACAGACCAGCTAGATCTACTGTCTCTATTATAATATGACAGACCATCTAGATCTACTGTCTCTATTATATTATGACAGACCAGCTAGATCTACTGTCTCTATTATAATATGACAGACCATCTAGATCTACTGTCTCTATTATAATATGACAGACCATCTAGATCTACTGTTAGACAGACCATCTAGATCTACTGTCTCTATTATATTATGACAGACCAGCTAGATCTACTGTCTCTATTATAATATGACAGACCATCTAGATCTACTGTCTCTATTATAATATGACAGACCAGCTAGATCTACTGTCTCTATTATAATATGACAGACCAGCTAGATCTACTGTCCATGTTATAATATGACAGACCAGCTAGATCTACTGTCTCTATTATAATATGACAGACCAGCTAGATCTACTGTCTCTATTATAATATGGCAGACCAGCTAGATCTACTGTCTCTATTATATTATGACAGACCAGCTAGATCTACTGTCTCTGTTATATTAAGACAGACCAGCTAGATCTACTGTCTCCATTGTATGATGACAGACCAGCTAGATCTACTGTCCATGTTATACTATGACAGACCAGCTAGATCTACTGTCTCTATTATAATATGACAGACCATCTAGATCTACTGTCTCTATTATAATATGACAGACCAGCTAGATCTACTGTCCATGTTATAATATGACAGACCAGCTAGATCTACTGTCTCTATTATAATATGACAGACCAGCTAGATCTACTGTCTCTATTATATTATGACAGACCAGCTATATCTACTGTCTCCATTGTATTGAGACAGACCAGGTAGATCTACTGTCTCCATTGTATTATGACAGACCAGCTAGATCTACTTTCTCTATTATAATATGACAGACCAGCTAGATCTACTGTCTCTATTATATTATGACAGACCAGCTAGATCTACTGTCTCTATTATATTATGACAGACCAGCTAGATCTACTGTCTCTATTATAATATGACAGACCAGCTAGATCTACTGTCTCTATTATAATTTGACAGACCAGCTAGATCTACTGTCTTTATCATACTATGACAGACCAGCTAGATCTACTGCCTCTATTATAATTTGACAGAAAAGCTAGATCTACTGTCTCTATTGTATTATTACAGACCAGCTAGATCTACTGTCCATTTTATAATATGACAGACCAGCTAGATCTACTGTCTCTATTATATTCTGACAGACCAGCTAGATCTACTGTCTCTATTATATTATGACAGACCAGCTAGATCTACTGTCTCTATTATAATATGACAGACCAGCTAGATCTACTGTATCTATTATAATATGACAGACAAGCTAGATCTACTGTCTCTATTATATTATGACAGACCAGCTAGACCTACTGTGTCTATTATATAATTTCAGACCAGCTAGATCTACTGTCTCGATTATATTATGACAGACCAGCTAGATCTACTGTCTCTATTATACTATGACAGACCAGCTAGATCTACTGTCTCTATTATATTATGACAGACCAGCTAGGTCTAATGTCTCTGTTATATAATTTCAGACCAGCTAGATCTACTCTCTCTATTTTATTATGACAGACCAGCTAGATCTAGTCTCTATTATTTTATGACAGACCCGCAGATCTACTGTCTCTATTATTTTATTGACAAGACCAGCTATGAAAGACCAGCTTGATCTACTATCTCTATTATTTTATGACATGCAAGCTAGATCTACTGTCTCTATTATAATATGACAGACCAGCTAGATCTACTGTCTCTATTATATTATGACAGACCAGCTCGATCTACTGTCTCTATTATAATATGACAGACCAGCTAGATCTACTGTCTTTTTAATGATGTTACAAACCAGCTAGATCTACTGTCTCTCTTATATTATGACAGACCAGCTTGATCTACTATCTCTATTATTTTATGACAGACCAGCTAGATCTACTGTCTCTATTATATTTTGACAGACCAGCTTGATCTACTATCTCTATTATTTTATGACATGCCAGCTATATCTACTGTCCCTATTATAATATGACAGACCAGCTAGATCTACTGTCTCTATTATATTATGACAGACCAGCAAGATCTACTGTCTCTATTATAATATGACAGACCAGCTAGATCTACTGTCTTTTTAATAATGTTACAAACCAGCTAGATCTACTGTCTCTATTATATTATGACAGACCAGCTAGATCTACTGTCTCTATTATATTATGACAGACCAGCTAGATCTACTGTCCCTATTATAATATGACAGACCAGCTAGATCTACTGTCTCTATTATATTATGACAGACCAGCTAGATCTACTGTCTCTATTATAATATGACAGACCAGCTAGATCTACTGTCTTTTTATAATGTTACAAACCAGCTAGATCTACTGTCTCTATTATAATATGACAGACCAGCTAGATCTACTGTCTCTATTATATTATGACAGACCAGCTAGATCTACTGTCTCTATTATAATATTACAGCCAGCTAGATCTACTGTCTCTATTATATTATGACAGACCAGCTAGATCTACTGTCTCTATTATATTATGACAGACCAGCTAGATCTACTGTCTCTTTATTTTATTACAGACCAGCTAGATCTACTGTCTCTATTATATTATGACAGACCAGCTAGATCTACTGTCTCTATTATAATATGACAGACCAGCTAGATCTACTGTCTCTATTATATTATGACAGACCAGCTAGATCTACTGTCTTTATATAATATGACAGACCAGCTAGATCTACTGTCTCTATTATAATATGACAGACCAGCTAGATCTACTGTCTCTATTATAATATGACAGACCAGCTAGATCTACTGTCTCTATTATATATATGACAGACCAGCTAGATCTACTATCTTTATTATATATGACAGACCAGCTAGATCTACTGTCTCTTATAATATGACAGACCAGCTAGATCTACTGTTTCTATTATAATATGACAGACCAGCTAGATCTACTGTCTTTTAATAATGACAAACCAGCTAGATCTACTGTCTCTATTATATGACAGACCAGCTAGATCTACTGTCTCTATTATAATATGACAGACCAGCTAGATCTACTGTCTCGATTATAATATGACAGACCAGCTAGATCTACTGTCTCCATTATATTATGACAAACCAGCTAGATCTACTGTCTCTATTATAATATGACAGACCAGCTAGATCTACTGTCTTTTAATAATGTACAAACCAGCTAGATCTACTGTCTCTTTATAATATGACAGACCAGCTAGATCTACTGTCTCTATTATATTTTGACAGACCAGCTTGATCTACTATCTCTATTATTTTATGACAGACAAGCTAGATCTACTGTCTCTATTATAATATGACAGACCAGCTAGATCTACTGTCTCTATTATATTATGACAGACCAGCTAGATCTACTGTCTCTATTATATTATGACAGACCAGCTAGATCTACTGTCTTTTTAATGATGTTACAAACCAGCTAGATCTACTGTCTCTCTTATATTATGACAGACCAGCTTGATCTACTATCTCTATTATTTTATGACAGACCAGCTAGATCTACTGTCTCTATTATATTTTGACAGACCAGCTTGATCTACTATCTCTATTATTTTATGACATGCCAGCTATATCTACTGTCCCTATTATAATATGACAGACCAGCTAGATCTACTGTCTCTATTATATTATGACAGACCAGCTAGATCTACTGTCTCTATTATATTATGACAGACCAGCTAGATCTACTGTCTCTATTATATTATGACAGACCAGCTAGATCTACTGTCTCTATTATAATATGACAGACCAGCTAGATCTACTGTCTCTATTATATTATGACAGACCAGCTAGATCTACTGTCTCTATTATAATATGACAGACCAGCTAGATCTACTGTCTCTATTATATTATGACAGACCAGCAAGATCTACTGTCTCTATTATAATATGACAGACCAGCTAGATCTACTGTCTCTATTATAATATGACAGACCAGCTAGATCTACTGTCTCTATTATATTATGACAGACCAGCTAGATCTACTGTCTCTATTATATTATGACAGACCAGCTAGATCTACTGTCTTTTTAATAATGTTACAAACCAGCTAGATCTACTGTCTCTATTATAATATGACAGACCAGCTAGATCTACTGTCTCTATTATATTATGACAGACCAGCTAGATCTACTGTCTCTATTATATTATGACAGACCAGCTAGATCTACTGTCTCTATTATATTATGACAGACCAGCTAGATCTACTGTCTCTTATTATGACAGACCAGCTAGATCTACTATCTCTATTATTTTATGACAGACCAGCTAGATCTACTGTCTCTATTATAATTTGACAGACCAGCTAGATCTACTGTCTCTATTATTTATGACAGACCAGCTAGATCTACTGTCTCTATTATAATATGACAGACCAGCTAGATCTACTGTCTTTTTATAATGACAGACCAGCTAGATATACTGTCTCTATTATATTATGACAGACCAACTAGATCTACTGTCTCTATTATATTATGACAGACCAGCTAGATCTACTGTCTCTATTATAATATGACAGACCAGCTAGATCTACTGTCTTTTTTATATAATGACAAACCAGCTAGATCTACTGTCTCCATTATATTATGACAGACCAGCTAGATCTACTGTCTCTATTATATTATGACAGACCAGCTAGATCTACTGTCTCTATTATAATATGACAGACCAGCTAGATCTACTGTCTCTATTATATTATGACAGACCAGCTCTGATCTACTATCTCTATTATAATTATGACAGACCAGCTAGATCTACTGTCTCTATTATATATTATGACAGACCAGCTAGATCTACTGTCTCTATTATAATATGACAGACCAGCTAGATCTACTGTCTCTATTATAATATGACAGACCAGCTAGATCTACTATCTCTATTTAATTATGACAGACCAGCTAGATCTAATGTTCTATTATATTATGACAGACCAGCTAGATCTACTGTCTCTTTATATTATCTACTACTGTCTCTATTATAATATGACAGACCAGCTAGATCTACTGTCTTTTTTATAGTTGACAAACCAGCTAGATTTACTGTCTCTATTATATTATGACAGAACCAGCTAGATCTACTGTCTCTATTATATGACAGACCAGCTAGATCTACTGTCTCTATTATATTATGACAGACCAGCTAGATCTGCTGTCTCTATTATAATATGACAGACCAGCTAGTCTACTGTCTCTATTATTTTATGACAGACCAGCTAGATCTACTGTCTCTTTATATGATGACAGACCAGCTAGATCTACTGTCTCTATTATGATTATGACAGCCAGCTAGATCTACTGTCTCTATTATATTATGACAGACCAGCTAGATCTATGTCTTTTAATAATGTTACAAACCAGCTAGATCTACTGTCTCTTTTATATTATGACAGACCAGCTAGATCTACTGTCTCTATTATATTATGACAGACCAGCTAGATCTAATGACTCTATTATAATATGACAGACCAGCTAGATCTACTGTCACTGTTATATTATGACAGACCAGCTAGATCTACTGTCTCTATTAATTCAGGCCAGCTAGATCTACTGTCTTTTATAATGTTACAAGCCAGCTAGATCTACTATCTCTATTATATTTATGACATAGACCAGCTAGATCTACTGTCTCTATTATAATATGACACTGTAGCCAGCTAGATCTACTGTCTTTTAATAATGACAAAGCTCGGAAAAACTGTCTTTATTATGTTATGACAGACCAGCTAGATCTACTGTCTTTATAATGATGTTACAGACCAGCTAGATCTACTGTCTCTCTTATATTATGACAGACCAGCTTGATCTACTATCTCTTTTATTTTATGACATGCCAGCTATATCTACTGTCCCTATTATAATATGACAGACCAGCTAGATCTACTGTCTCTATTATATTATGACAGACCAGCTAGATCTACTGTCTCTATTCTAATATGACAGACCAGCTAGATCTACTGTCTCTATTATATTTTGACAGACCAGATTGATCTACTATCTCTATTATTTTATGACATGCCAGCTATATCTACTGTCTCTATTATAATATGACAGACCAGCTAGATCTACTGTCTCTATTATATTATGACAGACCAGCTAGATCTACTGTCTCTATTATAATATGACAGACCAGCTAGATCTACTGTCTCTATTATATTTTGACAGACCAGCTTGATCTACTATCTCTATTATTTTATGACATGCAAGCTAGATCTACTGTCTCTATTATAATATGACAGACCAGCTAGATCTACTGTCTGTCTTATATTATGACAGACCAGCTTGATCTACTATCTTTATTATAATATGACAGACCAGCTAGATCTACTG
Organism: Oncorhynchus tshawytscha; assembly: GCF_018296145.1. NCBI lineage: Eukaryota > Metazoa > Chordata > Actinopteri > Salmoniformes > Salmonidae > Oncorhynchus > Oncorhynchus tshawytscha. The sequence goes on along the minus strand of NC_056458.1, from coordinate 47,475,057 downwards.
TCTCTATTATAATATGACAGACCAGCTCGATCTACTGTCTCTATTATAATATGACAGACCAGCTAGATCTACTGTCTTTTTAATGATGTTACAAACCAGCTAGATCTACTGTCTCTCTTATATTATGACAGACCAGCTTGATCTACTATCTCTATTATTTTATGACATGCCAGCTATATCTACTGTCTCTATTATAATATGACAGACCAGCTAGATCTACTGTCTCTATTATATTATGACAGACCAGCTAGATCTACTGTCTCTATTCTAATATGACAGACCAGCTAGATCTACTGTCTCTCCTTTAATATGACAGACCAGCTCGATCTACTGTCTCTATTATAATATGACAGACCAACTGATCTACTGTCTCTATTATTTATGACAGACCAGCTAGATCTACTGTCTTTTTAATGATATTTACAGACCAGCTAGATCTACTGTCTCTATTATATTTTGACAGACCAGCTTGATCTACTATCTCTATTATTTTATGACATGCCAGCTATATCTACTGTCCCTATTATAATATG